>NC_057936.1:60142539-60220039 GCF_018555375.3 Anguilla rostrata
CCAGTCATGATTCCTGGGGTTAAATCCTATTTTATTCCTGGGCTTTGTCATTAAATTCACTTTTATTTATTATGAGCATGGATAATTCCCATGAGGATTTTATCAGTTGGCTGTCCACCCACTTCCTGAAGAAACAGACTGCAGGTCTTGGTTTCCCTTATCACTTTCACCTCAGTGGTCAGATATGGCGTTCTTCGGATTGGCTGCCTTACTGAGCAGCCAATGAGAAATATGACTGCTTGCCCAAGCATTTCTGATCTTCAAACACTGTTTCATTTTAACTGTGGGCGGGGAAATCAGGCTTTAAAATAAAATAAAATAAAAGTCATAAGATGTAAGAATTTGGTTGACATAAGGTGGTTCTATTTGCCTGAATTTTAGGAGAGAGAAAAAAGAAAAGAATTGACACTGAATTTGACTTTGCGCATGTTACAGCCCTTTTCTATATGTACCATGGGGATGCGGGAGGGAATATCCAATCAAACCGCTGGGTTTCAGTGTTTGTGACACTCCCCCGATATCTGAAGTTGGATCCTATTGGACGGCGCATAATTGTGCGGTAGCTTTCGTGCAATAGATTTTTAGTTGGAGGAACGAGCCTTCATTCCTGACGAGGGTCCACTGCATTGCTTTTGTATACGCAGTTTAGCTGACAACTGCACTGGATGTACAGAGAAAATTTGCGGCAAGGAGACGCGAGGAGGAGGTAAAAAGTTTTGAAATGTGTCGTTGAAAACGAAGGCCATGTACATGTGTAAGAAATTTAACGCACGAGGCCGTGTACTGTGAAGCCTTCAGATGTTCAATACTTATGCAAGCCATTGACATTTTTTCAGCCGACAAAGTAGATCGCACCTGTGTGTGTGGGTGAGAAAAGAGGAGGGATGAAGTTGTCCTGCTGAGTTGTCAAAAAATAAAGTTATTTGAAGGTTGCGCGTCCCGAGGGTAATTCGGGAAACCCAAGCACAGAACTTTTCAGACGTTTTCTAAAACCCCCGCAAGCGCGCGCGCGCACACACGCACGCACACGCTTTGGCCACGTTGATGGAGGGAACTGGTGGGGAAGTTCCAAAGAAAGTCTCAAATTCACAGAGGGATTTGATTACCTCTATCCATTATCCGCGCAGTGAGTGACGAAGACGCTAACCATCTGTTATCTCCTTCATTTGCATTATCAACACCTGCCTGCATGTTTACGCCTCTTTCCTGTACCACTCTTTTTATCGTTTAAAAAACGCACACTTTAATGCAACCGATTTTTTAAATTATTTATTACGTTAAAATAGCAAATGAATCTCATATCCAGAAGGACTCTCCGCTGATTTTATTTGCGCTGCGCGTTACAGACTGCCGTCTCCGGTTATCTAAAGAGCATAGAACGGTCCGAGTTAATTACCGCAGCAGGCAGCACGTACGGCTTCTATGACGTTAATCGCAAACCCACCAACATGCGCTTTTATTTACGGCACAGAAGTTTTAAATTAAATAATAAATTCAAATGAGTAGGTATGAAGGAAGGGGCGAGCTTACTTGCTGCTTTTAGCTCGGGCGCACGTGGGAACTCGAGCTCAGGCTGGCACGCGACAGTTTGCTGACTGATGGCTCTCCGGAGCGGACACACTTCGGCGCGCCTCCCCTGTTCTTGTGCCGCGTGTACTACTTGGGGTAGTGCTGACGGCCGCGCTGGGACGGGGAGTGGGAGGAGGGGTTACCGCCTCCAGTAGGCGATGACACTTATTTGGATCAGGATCAAGAACCCCCCCCCCTCCCTTCTCCTCCCACAATCCTCTCTTCTGCTTTCCTTTGCTCCTAAAACAGCTGCCTGCACAACGTCCTGCTCCACACACACACACCCACACATACACACACACAGTCAGTGTGTAGTCCACTGGAATTTATTTGGAGGCAACGGTGGGGGTTTAGCTGTCTTTTAGTCCCCACGGAAGGAGAAGCAGCTATGATGTATTTGTGTAATCTCATTGAAAGGAATTGTATGGCTGGGAATAGAGACTGGGAATAGAGATTAGGTTATTGACTGAATTAATTGACTCCCTGATTGCTTTCTTTTTGTAGGCTACACGCAGGGGCATTACATTTGGCGATTCAGGCTCTGGGGTTGGGGTTCTCATACAGGTCACTATGGTGAAGGCTGAGAGCCTTTTTGGGGGAGGTAGGGGGCAGGTGGTGGTTTCAGGGCAGGGGTTCTGCTGCAGCACCCCTGCTGTGTGGGTACTTGGTGCGTCCAAGCAGTCACACTTCCTGGGTTTAAATTTCACACTCTTGCTGTGCTTGATCGCTAGACTTAAAATTGCATTTGTTCTGTGTCAACAAAAGACTGTGAGGAATTGTAATTTTTCACAAAAAATAAATAAATAAATAAATAAAAAGGTTTTAGAGTTGGACAGAATTTATATACAGTGATAGCGACAAGAAAAGCCAGATTGTGTATGTGTGTGTGTGTGTGTGTGTGTGTCTTCTGGACCATGCTTGGAATGCAATGTTCACACAGATTGGGAATTAAAATTCAGTGTTACATCGTTCCCACCATAGCTGCTACCACCACCACCCACCCACCCACACACACACACACACACACACACAGAAGAGAGAGAGAGAGAAAGAGAAATATACAACACGCTGTGTAATTCCAGGAGTTATGATGTCTGTGGATGAAGTTAAAGTTAAGCCCAGGGTCTTTACTTTATAATACGCAGCAAGACCAGCTGATACTTCTCACTATGCCCTCCAACAAACACACACACATACACACAGTCTTACCCCTGCACACACACACACACACACACATACACACACACACGTATACACACAAATACAAGCACACAGACTCGCGTATAAATCTTTTAATGGGGAGGAAATTAATATTTTGATCGTAAAATAAATTCCAATTTTTTTTTTTGCAACTGGGGAAATTGCCAGACTTACTGCCACAAATGTTTCTTTTCCTCAGTAAACATATTTCACTGAATTTTCTGTGGCCCATTAGGTTTAATTGGCACTACGAGGAATCTCAATTAGTCATAAATTCCACAAATGTCTGTCGTCTGTTTTAATTTATTGTAAACAACTTTCTCTAAAAGTTTGTCCTCCAAATCCAAATTTGGAATGCAGTCATTTTGTCAGGAGATAACGGCTTTTTGTGTGCAGATTATTTAGTAAATAGGCGAACGTAATCATTTATCACAGGGGCGGTAAAAATGTATTTTATTTTTGTTCAGTTTCTACAAAGCAAGGACTCTCACCATGAGTGCCGGATGGGCTCTATAGAGAGGCTCATTCAATAAAAACTCTCACCACAAATATGGTTGGCTTTAGTTGCACTGTTTTACCACAGTCTCATTTTTAAAGTTGTCTCATGCGCTCTGATGTATTTGGGTTTGTCCTCCGTTCCACTACCTCAGTACGCCTGGCACCCCCCCCTCTTCGCACTTGCGCACTTCCCGATCACGTCTCCTGTCTGCTTTGGCTTCACGATGGTGGAATGACCTTCCCATGGAAGTCAGAACAGCTGAGACCCTGACCACCTACAATCTTAGGGTTGTAGCTAGGTAAGCTGTTTATCTTAGTTGACTTAGTTATTGCACTTGTGCCTACTCAAATATTGCTTGTTTTATTTGCATAGACTGATTTGTTGCTGTTTTTTTTTGTGTTAATCAGATTAACCTACAGGGTCCATGTTAAACTACGTGGTCGTTCCCTGCACTTGGAACTGTACTTCCCTCTAGGGTTTTCAACACACCTGTTCCTGGTTTTGGTTATACACTTTGTTGTACATCGCTCTGGATAAGAGCATCTGCCAAATGCCTGTAATGTAATGTAATGTTCGCTTTGTCATGGCTTAGCCATATCCCGCTCGAGAAAGAGATGTCAGCTGCAATAGAGCTTTTTTCTGCTGGTTTAATGAAATTAGAAAATGAAATCATCGAAAAGCTATATCCTCTAATCCCAGGGCTGCCCAGCCCTGTTCCTGGAGCTCTACTATCTTGTAGGGTTTTACTCCAACCCTGACAAAGCACACCTCATTCTGCAGCTAGAGATCTCATTGAGCTGCTAATTAGTAGAGTCAGGTGTACAAAATTAGGGTTGAAATGAAAACCGACAGGATGGTAAATCTCCAGGAACAGGGTGGGGCAGCCCTGTTTTAGCTGTGGAATGAGGTGTGCTTTGTTAGGGTTGGAGTGAAAACCTAGAGGATGGTAGATCTCCAGGAACAGGGTGGGGCAGCCCTGTTTTAGCTGTGGAATGAGGTGTGCTTTGTTAGGGTTGGAGTGAAAACCTAGAGGATGGTAGACCTCCAGGAACAGGGTTGGGCAGCCCTGTTTTAGCTGTGGAATGAGGTGTGCTTTGTTAGGGTTGGAGTGAAAACCTACAGGACGGCAGATCTCCAGGAACAGGGTGGGGCAGCCCCGCTCTAACGTATTTGCTATGAGAAGCACCAATGGGGACTGAGCATGTCTAATTCCCACCCCAGTTTGGAACGGCCAATCATCTGCAGCCATGCTCATGCCGTGAACCCCGCTGTTGATTTGGGAGAGTAACTTTAGACACCCACGGTTCTCCTCTGAAACACAGGGTGTCACCAGCTGCTTATTTTCACACACAGACTACAGCTAAGCTCACAGTCTCCCACTCCCACCCACTGTGGTTTTTAGTTTAATGTTGTAGGTTCTATTGCTTCTCTGTGAGTTACTTGGTGTTAGCGGCTGCTAGTGGTGGCGACCCTATTGACTTGGCACCAGCTCTTTGTTGCCTGAACCATGTGCATTTTTGTAAGTGTCTCTGGATGGTGTCTGTAAATGTACAACTGAGGAGGACTGATTGTTCCAGAGCTGGGTGAAAAAGGAACAACCACACACACACACACACACACACGTGCATGCATGCATGCATACATACGCACACACACACACTCACAGGCACACATGCACACAGTCACAAACACACACACACACACACACAGTCAAACACACTTGCACACACACGTACACACACAAAGCTTTAATTCAGCTGTTGATATAAGGATAAAATTAGCAAGCAATACTTGAGAGCCTCTGAGTTTTTAAGGAGAAAATCTTCCACCCCAACCGACCCCCCCCCCCCGCCCGCCCGCCCCCCAGAACGCTGGGATGCCGAGCCAGGAAAGAGGGAGTTTCTGATGGCCGGGACGGGTGCCAAACTGACACCAATCTAATATGCAAACGAGTTCCTCTCTCCCGGTGCGGGCTGGCGTGGATCACCTGCACCCACCTCTCCCTAGAGGAGCCTTTCAAACGGGCTTAGCTCCTTAAACCTTCTAATTAAACTGCGAAATCCCCGCTGCCAGAAAAATGATTATTAGAAATTTAATGGGGAACATTTCCTATCCCTGGCCATCTGCGACTCGGGACTAGCCGAGATTTTGGTAAGGATGACGAGAGAGAGAGAGAGAGAGAGAGGGGCAGAGAGAGAGAGAGATTGGCTCTTCTCCTTTGCGGAGGTGCGAGTCGCGATCCATCAGCGTTTGCAATTGCGCAGCGTTTTTCACTTTTAATTACTGGAACATTCTTATTAACCGCCTATTCATTCCTGGGGATTGCTCGGGGGTCCTCAGGTGGTCATTAGCCCTGGCGGCCCGGTACGTTCGGTATCGCTGGCAGAAGAATAAGGCGCGGGGAGCGCTGTTATTAGGATAGAGCACTATTTGTTTAGCAGCCGCTATTATCCGAGGTGACACAATTATTCGGCGACAAACAGCGGCCACACAGCGGCGATCCTCCCCCATCTGGGACTCGAAACCGGTACCACCTCGGCGTCTGCTCTATTCTAAAACGTGCGTTTGTCTTCGCGTTGCACGTGGGAGTGGAGAGCACAGGACGGACCGCGCGGGTGATGACGTTTCCTCATTAAGCCGCGGCACCAGAAACGCGTGCGCGTTCTAAGCCTCCGTGCCCCCCACTTCCCACCGGCAAACTCAGTACCATATGCCGTTTCACACCTTTCCCAGAGTCCTAATTACAAGCTCTTTAACAGTCCCTCTTCCCGGCTTCCTCTTAATAAAATGTGGTAAATTAATTAAAAGACAGTGACAGAGCCTTTCTAATTTTTTTTAACCAAAGGTGAGCGTGTGAAAAAAATAGTTGAAACTCAGAAAATTATTCTTTTTTTGCCAGGGCAAAATGTACTGTTTGTGTGATGATGGTTTAAAAAAAAGTTACTTATGAATTTATTATAGAAGTAAATAAAGTGAAGTGAAATAAAACGGCAATGAAGCAAACTAGCATACAGGCACACAGTTAAATAAAAACATAAAAAATAAGCTTGATCGACACAGACGCCATGTTTATGAAATAGGATGGCACTGTAAGAGCAGGCAAAGGGGGGGGGGGGGGTTATCTAACGCTGCCATGGCAATAGGAGGGGAGTGATCATTCAGGTGCTGATTGGTCAGTAATCCATCAATCTAGACTATGGGGTCCAAAGACTGTCCATTGCATGGACAGAGACAACATAATTTTAGACAGATTTGATCCTTATTATTATTATTATTATTATTATTATAGCACTTCAAGATCTATACATGGTAATAACAATGTTCTGCATTATACCTCTCAAAAAATGGTAATTTGCAAGCCTTTTTTATGTTTCTGATAATGATAAACTTCCTAAAGATTTTGTTATCAATGTTTTATACAGTATTAACAACAGCACTGTGCTTCTTTATAAAAAATTGTTCTTAATTTTTAAAAATTTTATGTACACATTTGGTGTGTATGTAATGATTTTACGCAGGAGATCAAGGTTTCCAGAAACTCTTCCCGAGTTTACAACACATGGACAACAATGCATACTGTCTGACTGTAGGCTCTGGCCTCCCCCAGCTCCTCTTTAATGAAACATTTATTACATTTTATTAATACTGAATAAACACTATGAAAATGCACTTATGACCAACGTATGAATGTGGTTAATATTAATTTATATGTATTTTTTAAAATGTATTGCGTATGTATGCCTAGGAGTGTGCACACATGCATGCCCACACACACACACACACGCACACAATCTGTGCATTTCTTGATGTATATGTTTTGTTCTACAGCAGAGAGACGGTCTATAAATATCCCAGTGTGCCGGCGAATGCAAATAGAGCCTAACAGTTAAAGTCAAGGTGTTGAAAGCCTGGTGGAATAGCACGAGCACACTGTCTGTCAGATTTAATAGAGTCAGGTGTGCAAATGTGAGAGTGCAAGCGCACGCTCCAGTTTCCACGTCAGATGTGTAGACACACACGCGTGTGCGTTTGAATAGCACAGGCACACTGTCAGATTTAATGGAGTCAGGTGTGTACGTGTGAGAGTGCAAGCGCGCGCTCCAGTTTCTGTGTCAGGCGTGTAAACACACGCGTGTGAATGCGTGTGCGTCAGGCTTTCGCTCTCCGCCGCTTCGGTTCAGCCCTTTCTTCGTTATCAAGCAATGGAGTTGTCTACATGGGGGACATCAACCGCACACATACCCTGCCGGCTAAGCACAAAGCTCCATGCCCTCACAGACATTTATTTTTTCATGTGTTTTTACATGTGAAAAAGATAAACGCTGCAATGCATTTTGAAAATGAGTGCCTGGACTTGAAAACACCTTAAAAAATGGCTTATTATTCAAAAGAGTGCATCTGCACACAGTAAATGTCAATGCTGCGTGTGTTCATATGTCTCTTTCTGTGCGTACCTGTGCATATATGCATATATTTGTGTGTACATGTGCAAATGTGCATATTTGTTTGTCTGTGTATCTACTGTATTGTTATGTGTGTTTGCCTTTGCCCATCAATGCATGTCTTTATCTGTGTGTGCGCACATGTGTACATTAATACAACAACTCATGTTTACAAATTTCAATATGTACTGGTATTCACCTGAATACTCATGGTTCTACCAGCCAATAATTGGAATCCAAACCAGTCCTTCCAGCAGAAATTTGCATCGCCATTAGCGCATTTTTTATTTAGTTTTTTCCCACCAAGTGTTTTGTAGCGGTTCCCCAACTCGGCTTACTGTACTCATCCCCAGGGTCACGGCCCCAGTGCCCTCAAGAAATGTGTCTTATTGGCTGCGCTTCGCTTATTACAGCGCAGCCAATAGCACGCGTTGACATTGAACGCAGACGCACACATCGTCTTGAAAGGACTGGCGCGAGGTCCCTCGCTTTCTGCCCGGCATACATTATGACAAGCAATTTAATATGCGTTTTGGCAATGCCTTTTCGTGTAGTCTGTTTGCTTTTTTAAACACTTTGCCTTCGCCATAAAACACTTAACGCTGCAAATATTTAGCTCTTATACTATGTCCGCATATTTTTCGTTCATTTCAGCGACTCTTAAAGGCTCAATGATACGGGTACAACGAAGACAAAAATAGAAAGCACATGCTTGTGGCTAGACTGAATTGGAATCAACTTTCACATGTCACATTCTCTCCCAATCGTTGGCTACGTGTATTGACTGATTAACGGTAGCTTGCCTTGGTAGACTATTAGTAGCTCCCATTGCTACCAGTTACCAGTCCTAAGATATAATCAGGTTCACGATTTTAATTTTGTCCAAGAAAAGCGTCAACTACATCACAACACCAGTGGTCAAATGCATTTACCAATTAATATTCAGGCACACAATTCATATAAAAATAATATTGGACCAATGTAGGGCACGGAATAGAGATATGAAGGTGTCCTAGGGTATAGTTTCCAAAACGCATATGTGGTTATTACATTACGACAGGCCACACTCGCATACGGTGTGTTTGTTCTTTGATTGCCTTTTTTTCATATTTATCTCGTCACCCATGGGTTCCGACCAACCATTGTCGTAGGGTGCACGTCCCTATTTTGGCAGTCTACATATTATTTTTGAAAATATTTGTTGCATGTATGGGGGAGAAATGAATTTACATTTTAAATAATTAAAATATTCCACGGTTACCTAATACATTTACCAATTATATGCTATTTTTGATGTTAGACGTCACACAATGTCGATATGAAAATACACTGGAGACATTTCAATGAAGCCGAAGGGACGGTCAGCCTTAAAAAATCAACACGAAAGCAAAAAAAAATTATTTGATTATTCAATTTAAGCCATTCTTAAACATGTACATATTCTTGAATGAAGCTAAAAAGAGAAGATATTTAGATGTTTTATTTGTTAATTTTCTGTTCGAAACAATGTAGTCAAATGGAAATGTGCAATGCAGTGCGAAACGTACTACCTCCCTCAGGAAAAATAAGTAAATAACCATAAACAAATAAATTCGGCCGAAGATCAACAAGAAAAAACTAAATATCTTGTACAAAACCACGACCGATAACATCATGCCCATTGCATAACTGATACGTGCCAAATATTTCATTTAAATTAAGGCCAGAAATTTTCCACCATATGAAATTATAAGACACTTAACTACAGCCTTGTTCTCATGGAGAATTTTCCTCAGGCTTAATATGTCAAATGTACATTTTTAGGCTCATAAAAGCTGACTACGCACAAAACTTCAAGGAAAAAATATACCAAACAACCAGTAACCTACTTTCGCAAGTGAAGAAAATAAAATCCATATGACATCTGGTAAACACACACTAAAGTTGCACAGCCACATTTCATCAAAGCTCATTTAGTTAAGGAATAATATTTACATGTAAACAACAACCCTCGATTTAAACACGTCAAACTAAATAAATAAATAAATAAATAAAAATCGGTCTTATCCACACATTCCTGAAAAGTCCTTCACATGTCAATAGAACGTTCGACATAATGACGTCATCGCATTTGCAGACGTTGGATGCTCTTGCACTGCACGCCTTCACGCGGCATAGCAGGCCTGTCTTTGATTGGGCAGTTATATCCATTCGCACTCCCAAACAACGCTGAATCCAGAACACACCAACTGATGCTGATGTTTCTTTTGGTGTAAATAAAAAAATAAAATAAAAAATGTATTCCAAACCGTGAATTTTATTCGTGCTCCACGAATGAATGGGTTCTGTAGCCTACTTATGGACCTAAGTATTTCGGTATTCATAAATCATGCATTTTTGTGTGTAAAAAATACAATATCATCTAACCTTGATAGACTAGACGTGTTAGGTAAATGGACATTATAAAGTTATAAATATTATTTGACGGGCAAATACAATTTGTGTGTGATAAAAATGGCCACTCTGTCTCCCAGAAAAAAAAAGTTTTGTTTTCAAAAGTTATACCGATTTGTGGAATAACTGTCGGGATCCTGGTGTACAAAGGAACAAGTTTGATGATAGGTTTAATTTAAATTTAGACTTATGCCGCTTGGTGTATTTAATTAAGTGTGAATTGCTGAGACTTTATTAGACAAGAGAGATAGCTTTATTGCATAGTTCGCTCTGTCTTTATTGCTTTACGGAGATACGGTTTGAAATTACTCATTTAAATCTGGAAATTAACACTAAATGATGTCTTATATACCAATTCATTGTTGTAAACGGATGAAAGTAACTAACAGTAAAAAATAACGGAAAAAGAACGCACCATTTTGCATATACTCCATATTCTGAAATTAACTCAAGCGGTGGCACCCAATACACAACGTAGACTTGAATAAGCTTAGCACTTTGTAGCTAAACACACCGAATTTATTTCCCATGAATTGTTCCCTTAAAACATTTGCGATTAGTCAATGCAGGCCTGCTAAATAAAAATATGTTGTCTAGCTATGCAATTTTTTCACATAAAATACCGCAAGTGTCCAAATAATACACTACTTTGTCATGTCTATTTTCAGTAATTATTTGATGGAGTAGAAATTGCTTAATTTAGCTAATTAATTGTGGAAAGCGGTGTTAAATTCGTCCTGCACCGTGTATGACTGGCCGCGCAAATGAATGTCATATGGGAAATGGATTTCGGAGGAACTCCTGAACATCGAATTGTGGCCGAGGGAACCGCGCGCTGGCACGGCGCAGTACCGCATGCCATAGTGACACGCCTTACCATACTCGGATGGTTCCTCGTGTTTGAGGGAAAATATCCCATTAAAGTTAATTGGAGGACTGAGGGGACCCTCGAACTGGGGGCTGGCGCACTCTGGAGAAGCGCTCTCGTAGAAAGACTCGTAAACCCCACAGTAGCTGAGCGGTTTGAATGGCTTGGCGCTGTCCGCGGTCCCGCCGCCGTGCCCCGCGGGTGTTCCCATCTCCGGGCTGTGGTACGGTGGGTACACCGCGTCGTATGGAGCCCTGCCAGTGAAAGGCGCGTCCCCGCTGTGATCTGTGATGAAATTTCTGGCGTTCAGCTGCAGACACCCCGCCACTAAATTGGTGGTGGGTTGCGACAGTCCTTTGCACAGCGTCTGCACGAAGGTCAACAGATCGGGTCTCTTGCCGGTGCTGAGGATTTCAGACAGGGCCCATATGTAGTTCTTCGCCAGTCGCAGAGTCTCAATTTTGGATAACTTTTGCGTTTTGGAGTAACACGGCACCACCTTGCGCAGGCTGTCGAGCGCGCTGTTGAGACCGTGCATTCTGCTTCGCTCCCTGGCGTTGGCCTCGAGACGCCGCAGTTTAACCCTGTCAAACCGAGCCTTCGTCATCTTCTTTCTCCGCGGTCCCCTCCTCCTGGGGTACCCGCTGTCGTCTTGACCATCCTCCGGCTCGTCCTCGTCCCTCTCCGACTCTTCCCCCGGGTCGTTTTTGTTCACCGCGCCGGACACTGTTTCAATTTTAAGGAAGGGGTCTTGTTTTCGAACCTTCACCTCGTCAACGCAGTCTTGTGGGAAATCGGCACTGAACTGTGTCTCCGGCATCATCGCGGAGTCTTCGAGGGGCAAGGTCAGCATTGTCCTTTTGGCATAAAAAGCAATAATGCACTGTCAGTAGCTATACCATTCTTACACGCGTGGCCGATCCATCTACGTGTTTACCAATAAGACAGCCTCGTTCATCACCGTTTAGTCGCCTACGTTGCAGCCAGACGTCCCACAACCAACATGTTAACCACGAGTTTTTACATCAATCAAAGGGAAATAGGTGTTCCGGAGTCAAAACAAGAACAATGGCATTCATGTTGTTTTAATATAAGTTGATAACGGTTGTGGGTGTGATACTTTCTAAAGGAATTTTTGAAAGCGACTACCGCCTAACGACAGGCACGACGTGACCACGACATATGAAACAGTCACAGGTTTACAGAATTACTTTTCTCAAAATGAGCACATCAGTGTTACGGACGTCAGGAAAAGCAATTGTTTAAACGCGCACGGCAAGATTTATTCAAAGTCATAACGGATCATAAAGGTGCATTAAGTAATTCTCTGATTCACGTTTTTTTTTCTTACTTGGATTGTGTGTCAGCATTCAGTGTTCATTTTCCTCGTCCTTTTAATTCCAGCGCCAGCACCTTCTCCTTCGCCGCGGAAATGTCAGTGTGCTTCTCTAATCTTCTTCCTTTTCTCTGTCGCTTTCTTTCTCTCTTTGAGAAATGACACTGATGCCAACTGCCAGTGCTGGTACCCATGCCATCTGCTGCCGACTGTCACGTGGCTGAGCTCAGTCACGTGGTTGCGTCTCGAGGGACATCCATTCCACAGCGATCATCTGGCATCCGCGTTACTGGGAGCCACCCTGGAGCTCTCATTTACCGTTTACAGTTTATCTGACTCAATAAATCTGTAATGTGGATGTTTGTGTGAATATGGGTTTGCGTATATGTGTATTGACTGGGGTGGTCTGAAATAGTGGGTGGCAAGACTTGTACCCCGGGAGAGCAAGACTATCTACTGCTACCAGGCATTCATCTAATTGTTCTCTGACACTAAGACTTTCTATCCTGGCAGGTAAAGGTGCTACTCATCTGGGAATCTTGCAAACAATAGCCGCGTTTCCACCGAAATTACCCGGAACTTTCAGTCCCAGGAACTACTTTACCAGGAACTAAAAGGTTCCTTCAGCCAATGGTTGTCTGCGTTTCCACCGGGGTCTAAAGTACCGCGAAGATTAGGTAAATTAGCCCACTGACGTTGTCGTCGGTCCATCTGTCATATGAGTTCTTCTGTAACCCCATACTACCACCGAAGTAGCCTACATTATTTTCTAATAACCGGGACAGCCCGGAGGGGTTTATTCCACTTATATACAACGGGTTACCAACAATGACTATATATGGTTACTTTTGTATTTATTGATTTTCATATACCCTCTCAAACACATTCATTAACAGCAGAAAACATGCACACGTTGTAAACAATTAGCTGTTTTATTACTTTCTGCGTCAATTCCATATAGGCTAATCGCAAAATGACAAGAATAGAACGAAAACTCGGACTTGCGTGAAAATGTAAATTAGTAGTGGTACAGCCACCGTTTGCTTCCTTCGAAGTTACTGCTAGCCGAGCAGCGACGTGTGCCCTCCAGATGCGAACCATGCACCATAAATGAGTCCATAGTCTTCCTGGTCTTTTCGTGGAATTGAAAAATGGCAGTAAAATTGAGTAAAATTACGGCAGTCTGAAAAAGCTAAAGGGAAGATTACTAGAATTAACCTGTTATTTTACCCGGATAAAAAGTGCGGAAGGTGATTTCCAGTTTGCTTGTACTGTATCACCAATGTTAATCGTGCAGAACTACCGCATACCTCACATAACTGTATCAAACGTTTTGAGTCAATTACAACGGGCTAACAAAGAAAATCCGGAAGAAAATATTCAGCAACCGAATTAATCCGTTTGAATGTTTTGGTAGCCTACGTAATATGCTGTCCCAGCACGAATGCTTAGCATTTTATAAAACGAATACTAAAGCAAGAAAAGAACAGAAGAGCACACGTTATAATTCCAAGACGTTGACAGGTTATAACCAAAAGTAGGCTACTGCGCCGCATAACATACAAGTTTGATTTGAAGTTATTATGAAAATTAATTGGTTTGCGCTGCATATTTTCAAACATGGCGGGTAATGGCGGAAAATAAATACAACACAAACGCTACGAGTACTCGACCAATCAGAAATGTTCAGCGCTGCAAGCTCCACCCAAAAGGTTCCTGTACTTCGGAAAGTACTACCCCGAGCAGGAACGTTTTGGGGGGTAAAACAAAGCCCCCAGAACTAAATTTAGACCCTAGTTCCTGCGGTGGAAACGCACTGAGTTCCTCAAAAGGTTCCTAGTTCCGGGGTATAGTTCCTGCGGTGGAAACGCGGCTAATGTTTTCACGCCACAAATAAGCGAATTTAACCTGGAAAATTATGTTTGGCCGGGTACCGAATCTAATCTATCCCAGGGAGCCCTAACTAAGAATACTCCATCTGGGTAGTGAAACTATCTAAATAGCCCAGACTATGACCCCTCTCTTATTTATATGAAATAACACTAGGGCCCATCTGGACACTGACTCGAACAAGCTATCCCGGAGCAGCTGCACTTCCGGCTAGTGAACCTGTCAATATGTCCAGGGGGTAACCCAATTACGGTGTTACCCCAGGACTGCATACAAGGTCAATAAACTGACTGGTCCTCACAGAGATGCACAAACTGGGTCTCAGCCTGGTCCAGGGGGATGAGCACCTCCTACTGGCCACACAAAACACATCTGTCAGCAGCAACAGTTTCCCAGGTGGACTCCAATCCATGTACTGACCAAGATAACATCGGCTTCAGTTTCTGCAGTTGCACTGCTGTTTCTGCAGTTGTTATACAAGCATGACAATGGTAGTCATGGTAATGCTGTCAGGTGCTGCTGGGATTATTTGAATGTGCTCTGCAGGCGCTGTTAACACGCAGTTGGATGTTGGGTTCTGCGCCACTGATAGCCACGCCCACTTTCAGTCCAGTTCAGCTCACAGTGTCATGGGTTGTGTGGACGGAGCCACTTGTTGCCTGAGACACAGGTGTCTTGTTCAAGAGGCTCTACGTCCTCAAGTTGCTTTATACACCTGGAATACAGACACACAATCTAACCCAATTAGACACAATTTAACCCAATCAGACATAATATAACCCAGTTAGACACAACCCAATTATACACAATGTAATCCAACCAGACACAATATAACCCAATTAGACACAATTTAATCCAGTCAGGCACAATCTAACCAAATTATGCACAATCGAACCCAATTAGACACAATTTAATCCAGTCAGACACAATCTAACCCAATTATACACAATCTAACCCAGTTAAACACAATGTAATCCAATTATACACAATCTAACCCAATTATACGCAATCTAACCCAATTAGACACAATGTAATCCAATTATACTCAATATAACCCAACTGTACACAATCTAACTCAATTATAAACAATGCAATCCAATCAGACACACGATCTAACCCAAATAAACAGAACCTCACCCAATCAGACACAATTTCCATCTCACCATGTACTGATACACTTCTGATGTAAATATTCATTAAACATTACTTTTTAGTAAAACAGCAACATGCAGTTGGCTCGCTAGTACCTAGTACAGGTTGCAAGGCATGTGTCTGACCAGAGGGGGCGCTGGTGCAAGATGAGGCACGGACATCTCACCAGCTGCTCATTGGGAGAGAGGCTACAGCCAATCAGGTGCCTCCCTGTGGGGCTCCTCAGCTCTAGTCAGCTTAGGCTCCACACCGGCACCATGGGGTCTCTCCTTTACACTAACAGGATGGGCCCCAGTGTTGCCCTGTGCGTGTCTTATAAACGATTCATAAGGCAAGTATCCATGTTTTATCAAGTGCATACAGCTGTGCCCTATTTTAAAGTGCTACGCGGCTTGTGCGCAATCCATTATCTTTGAGAGGTACCCCGGCTCCGCAGCAGCTTGCAGAAATCAAAGATCTCAGCGGTAGCTGTCCGTGTCTCACTCGACCGCATCGGAGGTACGGAACCAACAACACGGTTAATCCTTCGTAATTTGATAATTTGAGGAACACTTTCTTTTTTTTTTGAACGAGTTGTCACTAAAACTGCCTTCAGGGTGTGTGCTCATCAAGCATGAAGGGCGAGTGGCCGTCACATGTCACCGCAGTGCAACGTTAAGAACGAACGGACCGTTTTTCAATTTACAATTCAAACATTTGGCATTGATGCTTTTAGACAAAGCGTCTTACAAAAGATTTAACGTGGCAAAGAAAAACACCACTCCAGCTACAGATAGGCCAGTGTGCAATCATGTGCGTGTGAAACAAAAGGAGAAGGGGGGTTTTTTTATTTAAAAAAAAGTAAAAACATGAATGGAGGTGTAGCTGGAACATGTGTGTTTTCAGACATCTGCCGAAAAAAACTGCCTGTGAATCTGCGTTCATGACTGATTGGGAATGGTCCACCACTGGGGACCAGGATGGGGAAGAAGGAGTTTTTTTTGCTTTTAATTTTACATTACATTACATGCAGGTCAGTACTGGAAGACGGTCCTAACCAACTTGAAATGTACATAGAAATGTTGTGTGATAAACCATAACCAGGATACAATACAATGACCGAAACCCTAAGGGATTAAGTACTGTGCCAAGTACTTACCGGACAAAGTGTCATATTCAATTTCTGACCCTGATCAATAAATGATTCAAATTAACAAACAGGGACGCACACAACGTCAATCATGGCAAAAATACCAAATAATCACACGAACAAGTATCGGAACACTGCGCACATCAACATGATGCACACCTATTCATACAGCGCCCTAGTTACACACCTCCCAAGTTAGTCATACAGGCAAGGCATGCACAGAGTGCACACTGAAGAACACAATCACGTTGAACATAGCTCACAGGTCTCAGCTGTCTGACCCTCCACGGGGTCATTCCCACCATCTGGGCCAGAACGATTGCAGACATGTTGCTGACAATGCAAAGTGCAAAATGCAAATTTGTATTACAAACTCGAGGATCTGGCTGCATGTGGGTTTGAATATCATTTGAAAGGAGAGAGAGAGGCTGTCTCTTATGCCTGATGCAGAACCAAGTTGAATTTAGAGCGAGCTATAACAGGCACCCAGTTTTGGGGAGATACTACCAGGGAGTACGTGGGCGTGTCTGTAGGTGAAAATCAGCTACGAGACGACAACACTTTGAATAGAAGCGGGGTCTTTGTGCTCTGACGATCTGCCGGTTTTAATATCACAACCAGAAAGGGGAGTTGCAAAGAAGTCCAGACGCATAGATTCTATGCTTGACCAGGACGACGGGTTCAGTTGCGGTGTTAAAAATGAAAAGGCGATTACATAGATATATATAAAAAAAAATCATATGCGTTATACAGCTACAACATAAAACTACTTGTCCAATCAAACACTCTTAATATAAACAGGGCATGATGCGTGTGCGTGGGGCCCTAAGGAAATGAAATAGATCGACGAGGGAGGATAGAAGGAATAAGTAGCTACCCCGCCTGTCATCGAAACTTGAGCCTCAGTGGCTGATTGGTCCATCCAGCACTGAATGTCCCTCGAGGCTAAAGCGGAAGATGCGGCTGCGCGAACTCCACACACTCCAACGACGAAGGAGAGGATAAAGTTATATGAACAGTGGATGGAATGATAGACAAGCCAGAGGCAGAATATTACAGTGCCAACGGGATCTGGCTGTATATGGAGAAGAGAAGGGGACCAAGGACTGAGCCCTGGGGAACTCCGGTGGTGAGGGGACGGGGTGGTGATACCTTACCCGCCCAGGCAACCTGGAAGGAGCGGTCAGAGAGGTAGGACTCAATCCAGTCAAGGACTGTGCCGCGGATCCCTGTTGCTGCCAGGGAGGACAGGAGGGTAGAGTGGTCCACAGTGTCAAATGCAGCGGAGAGGTCTAGGAGAATCAGGACAGAGGAGAGGGAGGCTGCTCGTGCGGCATGGAGTGACTCACTGACCGAGAGGAGTGCAGTCTCAGTCGAGTGGCCAGGCCTGAAGCCAGACTGGTGGGGATCAAGCAGGTTGTTCTCAGAGAAATAAGCAGAGAGCTGGTTAGATGCAGCACGTTCGAGTGTTTTGGATAGGAAAGGGAGGAGAGATACCGGGCGGTAGTTCTGAATGACTGAAGGATCTAGTGTGGGTTTCTTCAGCAGCGGGGTGATGTGGGCCTTCTTGAAGGATGAGGGGAAACATCCAGAAGATAGGGATGAGTTCACGAGGGAGGCGACAAAAGGGAGGATGTCTGGTGTGATTGCTTGAAGGAGAGATGAGGGGATAGGGTCGAGGGGGCAGGTGGTAGGGCGGTGGGTGAGCAGAAGCTGGGAGACTTCAGTGTCTGAGAGGAGAGAAAATGTGGAGAAACAGGGGCGAAGGACGCAGAGGGGCGGAGGACGCAGAGGGGCGGGAGGACGCAGAGGGGGCGGAGGACGCAGAGGGGCGGAGGATGCAGAGGGGCGGAGGACGCAGAGGGGGCAAAGGAGGTGCGGATGTCTGCAATCTTTTCGTCAAAGAATGCTGCAAAGTCATCTGCAGTGAAGGAAGATTGGGGTGGAGGAGGTGGCACGCTGAGGAGAGAAGAGAAAATAGAGAAAAGTTGACGAGGGTTAGAAATGGAGTTATGAATTTTGGTTTGGTAGAATTTTGCCTTAGCGGCAGTGACAGAAGAAGAGAACTCTTTCAGGAGAGACTGATAGGCTGAGAGGTCAGATGGGTCCCTGGATTTGGCCCACTTCCTCTCAGCAGCGCGGAGGGTGGCCCTGGAGGTGCGCAGGATGTCAGACATCCATGGACTGGGAGGGGATGAACGTGCTGGCCTAGGGACGAAGGGGCATAGGGAGTCGAGTGCTGACTTGCTAGACTTGTTAGAAACACAAAATACACATGCAATGTGCTCAAAGCTCACACTGAGAAAGAACAGAGTACACTAACACCAACATTGCATACTGTAGCAGTTGAGAAATGTTTTGGTGAATAAATCAGGGTTGCAGTTAGTGCTTGCAAATAGGATGGAGTCAGTTCTGTTTTATACAAGTGACTTCCAAACGCCTATACTGGTTGGGATTAAGCCTTATCTTGTGCAATGTAACTTAAAACCGTGTCACATAAAGTGTCAGTATTAAATTGTATTTGTCCCCGATCAAATAAATGTATTCATAATTAATAGCGCTTAAACAGGCACGCACACACACGTATGTATGCATGCACACCTACGCACACACAATACCACACATGCATGCACACACACATTCATACGGACACACACTTGCACACACAATCCCACACATGCATGCACACACATATTCATACAGACACACACTCACACACACACTCCCACACATGCATGCACACACATATTCATACAGACACACACTCACACACACACTTCCACACATGCAAGCACACACACACACACACACTCATACGGACACACACTCACACACACAGAATCCCTCAGCAGGTCTCAGCTGGTGACCAACGTTCCGGTCCATTGCCCACACCAACATCTGATGAGTCAAACGTCCCATTTCAGACTCTAATCAGTTGACTGCACTAATTGCAAATGCAAATATGCAAATTTGTATTAATTAATTACTCCGTTAATTAGTTCTCTGCTCTTTTTGGGTGATAAATCATTGTGCGAGAAAGAAGGAGAGAGAGAGAGTCATGTCTCATTTTGCCTCAGACGAAAATTGGATGATTTAAAAACCGAAGCTTAAAAATAACTGGCACCCGGTTTTGGAAAATACCTCAACCAATGGCTGAGACCCCTCCCCCCACTGCCGGCGCCGTCGGCAAAATCGCTGCAGAAGAAATACACTTTAGAAAATAGGAAGCGGGGTCTTTGTCGCGTCTGACGAGCTCTCTCTGCCAGCGATTTAATTATCACATTATCAAGTTTTAAACAGCGAGAGATGCAAAACTGCAAATGAAGTCTGCAGACGCATTCAATGAGTTTTCTTATCACGTTAAAGACGCCGTTTTGTAACGACGGGCTTCCAGTTGCGGTGTCAAATTAAAGGACTTGCAAAAGGAGTAATAATAACAATAATAATAATAATAACAACAACAACAACATCAATATTATTATTAATAACAACAACAACAACAATAACAACAATAATAATAACTACATTAATAATAAAAACAAATACAACTACATTAAATAAATAAACAGGGCAGCTTTTACAGGCAAATCGCGTGTGCGTGGGGCAGCCGTGAAGGGCCGGGTTTTGAAACTCCTAGTACTCCCGCGTTCAACTGTTACAGGGATGGAAGTAAGGGAGGGATTTAATTGGCTACACTGCTCACCCCCTGCCTCGTCATCGCACACTACTGACCCCTGTTGGTCACTCGGATGCCCTGCGCGCCGCATCCAGCAGCTACGCAAAGAGTAGTCACCTGCCGCGATCTTTGCAGCTGAACTAGCGGCCTACTAATTTGAAATAGCTGGCTGCGCGACAACCCCCTCCCACACCACTTCCCAAACCGATCGATACGCGTAGTTCTAATTGGCCATTTTAAAGTTACTATAGAACAGTGTGGGTGGAATGAGCTTCCTACTGCAGTCAGAGCAGCAGAAACATTGCCCGTCTTCTGACACACACTGCAGCATGGCTCCCCCGGTCCTCTTTAGATACCCTTTCTTTGTTTTCTTCCTTTCCTTGAATTTCCCACTAGATAAGTTATATGTACACTATAAAAAAGACACATATAAAATAACAGCACTTTGTCACTTTTTTTAACGGTCATCCCACAAGATTACAGAATTTATACGGTTAAATAACAGGAGCTAAACAGTTTTATCCCCTTCATTAAATGGCTTTTCATTGGCAATATTGCTGCTGTTTATGGGATTTTTTTATTACTGTTTATAGCCATGCATTCCTTGAAAGTAACTTAGACAGAAGAAGACGAAGAAGAAGAACTTTGAATGGTGAGATAACTCTGCCAATCGAGACTTGTGATTTCTTCTTAAGTCAAGAGTACACTACAGCTAATATTATATCAGTAATAAACAGCATTAGCCCATGTTTATTTGCTCCTGAGATTGCATCTAGTGGAAGGAGGTTTGTGTGCTACAGAACTTAATGTTCACAAAACAAAATAATTAAAAATTTGTATACAATGCTGTTCTTTTCTCTACTCTGTTAATTTTTTATAATAATGCTATTATAGAAATGGGGAAGACTATAAGCTCACATTCCTCTGATATTTGCAGGGTTTTAATGGGGATACACTAAACAGCCAAAGTTGCCTTGCAGAAATACCACAACATTCAAAAACAAATAAAATTCAATAGTAAATGTTGAGAACTAAGGTATCCAGGTGTAGGGCAAAAGCTTTGCTAATCGCATGGAAATATGCAGCTATGAATTATTTACATGTTTTTTTTAAAACATAATGGAAATCAGAATCATGAACACCTTGCTCTTCCCCCACATAAACTCCTGTCTCAAAAAAAAAAAAAAAAAAAAAAAAAAATTAGAAATGAACAAAGATCACATTAGAAAAAAACAAACACTATCATTCATTTTAAATCTCAGTTTGAGAGTTTAGGCTTATATGGTTATATCTGCAGGAAGTTTTGTTTTGAGAGATCAGAGATTCAGTGATGTCAAAGCCCAAACCTTAGCAGTATCTTTGTCCCTCTGTTAGTTTTAACGTGTATTGCAGCCCTTTTGTCTGTTATGACGCAATAGAGCATTCGGATGGTATTGACCATTTTGTGACGTGAAACGTCAGATGATAATTCACCTGATCATTCTAAGGCCTCAACGTCGCAACCTTCTACTGGGCCCTTTGGAACAGAACTGAAGCAGTCGGTGGATTACATAAAGTCAGCAGCCTGCATTGGCCTGTTGTAAAAAGCAGGAACACCATGCCTGCAACAGCAGGGATCCCAGAATGCTCTAAGCCCATGTAGGACCCAGTCGTTGCATGAATGCGAATGCATCTCACACGAAGATGCACGTGCATGTGCGATATGTGATTGCTGAATACAAGTCACCGTAATTTTATACACGCCAATGCATACAGGCCAATGTCATGTTTAGCTTGGCTGGTGGGAAAGTCTGTGGTAAGGGTTAAAATACAGTTATGCAATTTCCAAAATGTTAATCTAGTGACCCAACAGTGAGTCCCCCCACAACAGTTTGAAAAGCACTGTGCTAAAGTACTGAATCTGCACTGAGACACCGAAAGGTATTCTAGAAATCAGAAAAGTCAAGCACCAGCAAGTATTGTATGTTACAGAAATGAGAATATATTGAAATTGTGCCATAGACGGGCATGTTGTGTTTTATGGGTTGTGCAGTGTGACCCCTGCACAAAAAGGGGTCACTGTTGTTCCACAGCAGTCCATGAACATGGGAAACAGAGGTCTGGGTGTTGTTCATTTCTGTGTCATGAAGATATTTGTTGATGGATGTGCTTTTATGTTTTATTTCCTGTCGTAGATGTTAATCTGGGTGTTGTCCCTTAGGCACAGTATTATAAACGGTGACCTTGCGTGGTGTTACGATTTACTGAACAGCGCGCTGCTAATTTGAACTCTGTGCCGAAGTACTTTCCCTCTGGACGCTGTTTATTTTACCATTGCGCTGGTAAATGGGAATTTCAGATCCTGAAATGAATTTCTCCTTCTCCAAAACCTTCTCTGGAACTGGGCTTCTCCTTCTGTCACTCTGGCAGTTATGACAGTTATGGCAGTTAAGACTTGTGTTCCGTTCCCTCCCTCTTCCACCCCTGGGAAGATGTAGATTGGCCAGGACAGAAGCTCCTCCCTCATTTGTGAGTGCCCAGTCAAGATGAGGAAATCTTCCCTCCAGTTGGTCTGCTTCCTGTAGCCACCAGAGGGGGCTTAGCCAGTGGAAGACTCTGCAAGGAACAGGGAGGTTTGGCAGTTACTTCGACTGTGGTTTCAAATCTAATGAGCAGCTTTCAAAGTTAATGAGTTGAGGTCTTTATTTTTCTCAAAAAAATGAAAAAAGCAAAAATGGGTATTTAAATATTTAAAGCAGTGCACTACAGATTATTACTGAGATACATAAAGTGATAAAATTAATATTTACTGGCCTTTCTTATCCAGAGCAACTTAAATTATTTTTCTTACAATCAATTTATGCAGCTGGATATTTTCTGTTGTGATTCAGGTGAGATACTTTACTAGGGGAATATCCAATGCTCTACCTGAGAACCAAACCTACAACCTGAGATACAGGCCCAGGTCTGAAAACATTCTGCTACACTGCTGCCCTCAAAAATAATTTTTAGATGTTTGTTTCGTAAAATGTTGACAGCTTGCCGTTTGTTGTTTGCCCTGTTGTGTGGGAAAGACTGCTAAGCGCATTTGGTGCAGTAAAAATCCCTTGCATGCTTCTTTCAAAAAATGTTTAAAAAATAAATAAAAATCTTGGAGACTTCACATTTATTGTGGGTCTTAATATCACCACTGAGACTCATAAGACCATCCGTACAACAGAGTCAGTGCAGTCAATGTTGCCACTGTCACCAGCCTGTTTCAGTGGTGTTCAAAGATGTCAAGTACAATCTGTGCTCCCAAAATATTGTGCTTGTGACCTAAATGTCCAAATAATCATCACAGCGTGTAATTTATCTGTCATTATAACTGAGGATTGCAGGGGTACAGAAAATTTCACAAAATCTTTGTTTTTCCAAAAAAAGAGATAAAAATGAAATGTTGAGAGAAAGTTTTTTCCCCCCTTTCAGAAGCTTCTTGAAATGAGCTGAGCAGGAGAAATAATCGCCTTGGCTCAAGGAGGCATTGGCATTCGCTAAAGGTTGCGGTGGGGTTGTAGCTTAGTTGTGAGAACATTGTAGTTCAGCTGGGCCCCAGCTGGTGCCAGTAAACATTATTTCAGCGTTTGCCGTTGAATGCACTTCCAAAAATGAAAACCGTCATGATCATCTAAAACGGAATGGGACCCGCTCGCATTGCGTGGCGTGCATTGCATCAAAACGCATCGTTTCCTTGCTTGCTAGTTAAATCGGCTGGCAGGCATCCTTGTTCTTGATGTCTTGCATAGTGTGTGTTTGTGTGTGTGTGTGTGAGACAGAGAGTATGTGCGTGCGTGTATGTGTGTGTGTAAGTGTATGTGAGAGTGTGCGTGTGTGTGACGCATTATCCTCCCATCCGCAAATGGGCCTTTCCGGAATCTTCCGGGTGAAAGCTCTGTGGTGCTCCAGGGTACACTTGCGACGTCTCCAGCCCGGTTTCTGTAACTGCTAGGCACCGCTGCTCTTCTATCGTCGCCGCCGCCGCCGCCAAAAAAAAGATATGGCTTTGGAAGCCGTCCCGCCTTCATAACGACACAAGAAAGGCATTCTGGGCACGTCCCCCAACAAAAAGGAGAGACATAACATTCCATAAAAATAAATAAAAAAACGAAATAATAAATTGCAATGCCGGGGGGGACAACCCGGGGGGTTCCAGAAAGCTAGTGCTGGGATGACTATGGCTCCCTGGCAGGGGAGGGGGTGGGGGGTGTTTGGGGGCTTAAGATGATTTCAAGGGGCCCTCAAAAAATATCAGAATGTAAGAGTTTCTCTGGTGAGTTGGGGCCCAATGTGAGATCTTTTCATGGGGCCCAAAATCTCTGCTGCCTGGAGTGTGTTTGTGGGTGTGTATGTATGTGTGTCTGTGTCTGTGTGTGTGTGTGTGTGTGTGCTTTTCAGCCTGAGTGAAAGGGAGAAGCCATTGAGCTAATGGAAGTCCCCCGGTCTGATAGCGGTGGCTAATGACCCGTTCAGTGGAATGCCAGTGACACAGCTTGCACCCCGGCTAACGTCGGCCCCCAGAACGCTTACATGCACATTACCGCTCACCGTTTAACTCACAGCCAACCGCCGTGTAACACACAACGCGTTTGGATCCTGTATGGACACACACACACACACACACACACACACACAAACACACACGCACACAAACACACGCACACACTGGCACACACACACACACACACACGCACACTGGCACACACAAATATACACACACTGGCATACACAAGCATACACACACACTGGCACACACAACCACACACACACAGACACACACACACACACAGACACAGACACATCCTCCACTGGCCAGTCTGGTGTAAAGCAGCAGTAGAATGGAATGTAACAGAAATGCTACAAGGGATCTATCACAGCACATAAAATTGGTTAAGCATTTAATTGTGTGTGTGTTTGTTGTTTGTGTGTGTATCTATGTAGTACACGGTCTTGGGTTCAGTAGAGGTGCATATGCCCCGCCCCCCTCTTATGTCACAAAAGATAGGCAGCAAGGAAGTGATTGATGAGAGGTTGCCAGGTAACGGTTGTGCTTCGCCACCTAATAGAACCAAGCCTGTTGCTTCTTACCAGAGGGCAGTGTTGTCGTTTTGTTATTTGTTGAAGATGCATTACTCAAACCACTTCAGTGAAATATCGAGCTGTACATGCAGATTATTCATCAGCAAAAAAAAAAGAAAGGAAAATAATTCTGCATTGAAAGTCGTTTCACAATGCAGTGCATGTTTGAATACAGTTTTGACTTCGTTCTCTGTTCACGCTCTTTGAGCGGCAGGTAGTTTCCTTTAGTACCTGTGCAGAGCGTGCTCACCTTCCTGCAGTCACCAGTAGCCGTATTAGCCCAGTCCTGGCAGTGCTGGGGACTCATTCCCAGGGTCACGACAGCGCAAAATAAAGGTCAAGTAGAAATAATCGCTGTGATGGTGATTGTAACTGCGGAGGAGGGGAACAAACAGCTTTGTCTGGCCTCCGTCCACCGAGTCTTTTTCTTTCACCCTCTCCCTCTCTCTCTATTTTTTGCCACCCATCTGATGGGTCCATCTGGTCAGCGCGGTCAGGGCTGGCATCACTCCTTGTCTAGAGCTGCTAATCGGTGGCACGGATGGACAGTGTGTTGCGTTTACTGGTCATGGAGAGTGTGTTGAGTTCACTGATGATGGAGAGTGTGTTGAGTTCACTGATGACGAAGATGTTGAGTTCATGATGATGAGAGTTGTTGAGTTCACTGGTCAGGACAGCATGTGGGGATTATTGCACCTTCTGAAATCAAGTGCTGAAGCCATTTCACATGCAATGTGTTTCAACTGTTACAAGTTTCACAATTTAAAAATATTTTATTGCCATATGGAGGAACTCATGTAAAAATGTATAAGTAATTTAAACTACATTGCTGTATAAACAAAGACATGCCCCATCACTCCTTGTCTAGAGCTGCTAATCGGTGGCACGGATGGGCAGTGTGTTGCGTTTACTGGTCATGGAGAGTGTGTTGAGTTCACTGATGATGGAGAGTGTGTTGAGTTCACTGATGATGGAGAGTGTGTTGAGTTCACTGATGATGGAGAGTGTGTTGAGTTCCCCGGTCATGGTCAGCGTGTTGAGTTCAGTGGTCATGGTCAGCATGTTGAGTTCACTGGTCATGGACAGTGTGTTCAGTTCCCTGGTCATGGAGAGTGTGTTGAGTTCACTGATGATGAAGAGTGTGTTGAGTTCACTGATGATGAAGAGTGTGTTGAGTTCACTGATGATGAAGAGTGTGTTGAGTTCACTGGTCATGGACAGCATGTTGGGATTATTGCACCTTTCTGTAAATCAAGTGCTGAAGCCATTTTCACATGCTAAATGTGTTTCAACTGTTTACAAGTTTCCACAATTTAAAAATATTTTATTGCCATATGGAGGAACTCATGTAAAAATATATAAGTAATTTAAACTACATTGCTGTATAAACAAAGACATGCCCCAAGGAAAACCTTACAGATGGGTGTCTAGCATTTATGATTTACTCTTCAGATGAAAGAAAATTTTAAAATCATCCATTTGCATAAATTCACCAAACGTTCAAATTGTTTGAGAAAAATTGTAAAATACACCTTCTGTCCACTAAAAACAAACATCTGCCATGTTTCAGATACAATGTCTTGTATTTTTGGTCGAGCTCAAAGACAAGCTTAATAATAATAATAATAATAATAATAATAATAATAATAATAATAATAATAATAATAACATCATCATCATCATCATCATCATCATCACCATCATCATCATCATCATCATAATTGTTATTATGCAACCCTTGACAGAACAGAACTTAAGATAGCATATGACTCATCTAGGTGCAGTCATGATTGCTGCTATGATTACAGTTATGATTATGATTATGATTGTTATTGTTGTTTTCCAGAGGTCCACTTTTCTCCTTTTAAATTATACATTTTTAAAAAATATTTCCTCCACCCCCACCCCCACTCCAAACAAAAGTAAAAACATAAGGAGAAATTAAAGGTTTGCTTTCTATATTCCCATCAGAGTGGAATTTTCCCATTGGGATTGAAGTATAGAGCTTAATTAGGATTGGGTAAAAATATGAACAGGGTTCTGGAGTTGCCTGCACAGAGAAGGAACAGGTGTTCCTTATATTTGATACGACAGTTTTATTCAACAGCTCGCTGTGTGTGTGTGTGTGTGCATGTGCTTGCTTGCAACACTTCTGTGCTTTAAACATTGCTTGGCACACGGTCAGTAATGCATTAATGGTATCTATAAGATGAATTTTAAACTCTTCCTAACACACACACACATGCACGCACGAAAGTTAATTATTTGGGTTAAAATATTTCACTTTCTCTGCCACGTTTTTTCACTGTGTGAAAAAAACGCAGCCATTTCTCACTCGCTGCTTCCAAGATGAGAACACCCAGAACGGGTTTCTTTAAATATAATATCTGTCGCACCTTCTGACAGTTATGACATGACGTTTTCTAAATCGCATTTCTCGGGTTTATATAAGCGATGTCACGGAATTGTCTTATCCACGAACTTTCAGGGAATGCGCCTGAAAAAAAACAATTTACCAGGGTTCGGTTTAAAGATGTATGCTCTGCAAATATCTCTCATATTATTTTATTCAAACATATTATTTTATTTTTTAGCCATTCAGTCGCTTAAAAAAACAACTTAATTTCTTGAAGTTATCTTTCATTTGCTGAAAATAAGACGTGGTTCAACTCGGCGCTTCAGTGACATCTAATGGTGACTCAGTTTCACAGCATATAATTTAACGCACGAACAGTAAGGCTATATGAATGAAACCCCAGACAAACCCTAACATGAAAAAAATAAATAAATAAAGTGAAAAATAACAAAATGTGCGCGTGTGCCGCTTTCAGTTACTGCTCTGTAGCATATTTACCCACACGATGTGACTAATTTTAGTTCTCGTTTAAATCAAACTATTTAAAATTAGGCTTATGAATTAGTTAGGCACATGAACGATATATCAATGGCTTATTTTGAGCGCAGCTCACTTCCTGTCCACCAAACACACATATTATGTAACGCGTATCACCTTTATGTTCAAGGTACGTAGGCTTATTAAACTTCTTTTTTATTGCCGTGTCGAATATGGGATTTTATCATGAGCTGAGCAAACGGACAGCTGTTCAAGGAAGCCGGGCTTAGACGGAATATTTGCATATTTTGCTGTCCGGTATACGTGAAACCAAATCAGCTAGCATTGTTCCTTATTTAGACTAATATAAAAGGCGACCAGAAAAGACAAGGAAAAGAAAGTAGCCCGTGATCTGCTAGCTGCTGGCTGTACGAAAAGGTTGCATAGAACCGGCAAGCAGCACTGCGCGCGCCCAAGTTGGAATGCGCGAGGGGATTTATTCGGATATTAATTCGCCTGAACGAATTTATCAGTAGGCTGATGTGAGCGATTTGTGTTTCGGTCGTACGAAGTGACCAGCGATCTGCCTGGACTCAGGTAAGCGTTTCTGCGACGTCACCAACCTTTTTTTGAGTTTTGTAATTCTAGAAGTTGTTTAAAAAATGCTCACTGCAGATGTAAGTAGCCTACTGTTCGATGTTGAATACATTATCAGCCTTTTATACCAGACTTTTTTTTTCTTTTTCTTCAGCCTGAATGTGACCTGTATAGTCTCCTACTTTAAGGGTACATTATCTGTCCCTAACCAACCCAATGCATAATGGTGACTTATTTTATGACTTAGATGTGTGTGTGTGTGTGTGTGTGTGTGTGTGTGTTTCCCAAAACTTCCATGACAGATTTGCTAAATGAACAAGTAATCTTCGGACATTGCAGATCACTACAGCAATAAATTCAATGCAAGGCAATTGGTTTCAGACAATTAAAACACATTAAAATAAAAGGCAAAGACATTGATGCAAACAGCCTGCAGATTACAAACAACGAAGCTTCTCAAACTCAATACAAACACAAAGCGCAGTAAAAGTGAATAACTGTAAAATAAATAAAGAAATGAAACAACAGCGACAATAATAAAACAGCTTTAAAAGTGCAGCAGAGCTTCTGCTTCTTGATCCATTTCCCACAATGCAATGTGCAATGCTGAACAGTGAAACTTATGCAGTGCTTTAACGGAGACAATCTGCATTAATGCGGTATGTTGCCCGAGGCGCTTTCTAACAACGGTGGCTTGCGCGCGTGGTTATGGTGACGGCGGTCGGAGTGTTAGAGCACCAGAGCGGCCTGGTGATGTAAATTAATCAAGATTAATTCGTTCATTTTTTGTAGTACAAGCCTGGATATTGGCATTGTGTTTGCTCATTGAATGTGCGTGGCATGGTTATAATAATAATAATAATAATAATAATAATATATACATATTTTTGTTATATACTTATTCATTTTTGGTGCTTTCCTGTTATTTGCCGATATAGTTGTTTGACATGGATTTATAGTTCATTAAGACTGTTGTAAAGTAATACCAAAAACAGTCATGTAAATGAATGGGGACGTAGAAGTCAAAGTTGGTATGAAAACCTGCATTCTCGGGGCCCTCAATGGCGCGTGACTGGGCACCACTGGGTTAAAGCAACAGGCTCGCAAGTGCATAGTTTGTCGGGATATCGGGAGAGCAATGGATGGGGGTGGAGGCATCTGGTACAAAGAGCAGAGCCATGTGTTGTCCATCTCTCTCTCTCTCCCTCTCTCTCTGGCGAACTGGCGAGTCTGTCTTAAAAAAGAAATGTTAACAAGAGTGTGTCCTAGAAACAAAGATTAAAATACATATATCCGAACAGATGATTAATGATAACATGGTCCGCTAATGGAACCACGGCTGCTGGCACTCAAACTTGCTACGGTCTGCGGCGATCTCTCTGGTACCGTGTCTCTGTTTAAAGTCCTGTGTCGTACCGGCTTCCATAGACGGACAGAAACGAACGGCCAATCTGTTACGTAACGCGCAAAATTGTTTAGAACTGTCAAACTGACATCTTAGCGGGTCAACTTCTGGGAACCGATACGTTTTTTAAATGTGTGTGTGTTTTTTTTTTTTTTTTGGGAAGACAATGATCTTCAACGTTCTTACACGACTTAAATGTACTCTTAAGCCCGTGACATTGGTATAATTAAAATATTTCATCATTTGATTAATATTGCTAAAAAAACAATTTAAACTTTATGTGTCATTGAAGCTCTTCGAGATTGCTCACAATAAGTTGCTAGTATTACACTGAAACATCAAAGCCACATAAGCATGCAATAATAAGCTGGAAAAAGATTTAGAATTAGAATTTTAAAAAAGTTTTTTACTTCTCAAATGTTAGGCGTACTATTTTATTTCTATGTTAGCTGGCCTGACATTAAGTTCACGGAGCGTACTCCCAAATTATGCTTCCTTTCTAGCTCTAGCTGGGGCAGACAGATATGGCCTGGCACAGGAAACCAGCCTCTGACCTCTGGAGAAGACAGGAAGTGATACCGTTTGCCTGACTCTGGGACGAGACACGCTCTCTCTCCAGAATGTGACGCATCTTCTGTCCTCTCTTGGATTTTCTCAGGGCTGAACGATCCTGACAGAGGAGTGCGGTTTTGGTTGCCGGGAGAAACAGAGAGGAGTCCTGTTTGGTTGCCGGGAGGTTGCAGTGTGATTGGCCGTAGAGTCCCTCGCCCCCTGGGAAGGTGGATGCGTTGAGGGAAGGTGCAGTGATGCTGGCCAAGGTGGCCCACAACAACAGCAAGGCTGATAAAAGAGCATCGCTGGTGGCTTCGAAAGCAAAATGGAGTCGGGTGGACGAGCAGCCGACGCCCAGGCTGAGTGCTGATGGCAGGGCCGGTAAGGCTAAGGACCGTAGCGACGGCAGGCACTGATACGGGAGGTTATGTGTCTGTATGCTTGTGTGTGTGTGTGTGTGTGTGTGTGTGTGTGAGTGTGCGTGTTTGTGAGTGTGTGTGTGTCTGCATTTGTGTGTGAGTGAGTGTCTATGTGTGTGTGTGCTTGTGTGTATGAGTGAGTGTCTGTGTGTGTGCGCTTGTGTGTGAGTAGGTGCGTGTGAGAGTGTCTGTGTGTGTGTGTGTGTGTGTGTGTGTGTGTGTGAGTGAGTGTGTGTATGTGTGAGTGAGTGTGGGTGTGTCTGTGTATGTGTCTGTGCGTCTGTGTCTGTGCGTGTGTGTATGTGTGTGATGGTCTGTGTGTGTTGGTGTGCGTGCGTGCAAGCCTGCGTTTGTGTGTGTATTGCTAGGATGGAGTGGTGCAGGGTCAGCACTACACGTTGGTGGGGCCAAGGGGGGCTGCAAGTTCAAATCCTAGGCGTGGAAGTTGCTAGTTTACTCCTCATGTGAGTCAGACTGCTTAACCGTAGCGCCACACTGACGCACTCTTAGGCTTTTGAAAATCAACCAGTAAAATCTGTACATTGTTGTGTGTTATATATGTAACCGTCTAAACACACCATTTGTGCCTTGTGCTGTTTGACATTTAGTTTTTGTTTAGTTTAAAATGTTCCCGCAATGGTCATTGTTAATTCAGCCTGTAAGGCTTGTGTGGGTACAAATGGACTGCATGGAGAACACACTCTGCCACCGTCTGAGGAACATCCACTCCATCGGATCTAATGTAACGTGAGACGTCTGGCTGTGCAGAATCTTCCGGAGACTCTCGTTAGCAGCAAGGCCTGATGGGACAGATAAGAGCCTTTATTGGTGTGCCGATCTGACCGTCCTTTTCCTCTTGAACAGGAAACTATAAACAAGACAGTGTGCAGCAGTGGCTCATGTCCAGCTGTCAGTAAGTATGACTCTTTTGGTTCCTGAACGGCAAAGGGGATATTTTTTGTAGCTTTATTGTGCTTTTTTAAATAAGAGCCAAAGGCTACAACTCCATTCAGGCCTTTTTTTATATAAATGTTATTCTAGTACTCTTCTAATGTGTAATTTTCCATTGCTAGGTTGCACCACATGACAAATTTGTCACTTCCTATCTGTCCCGCAGATAATTTCTAATCCATTTTAATCCAATTAGTAATGCTGTTACCATCCAAATACATAAGGTTAACATGATTTTTCTTTGTAGACGAATGAAAACAAAACAACATAAATATCCTTGATTCAAGAAAAGAAAAAGAAAAATCTGATTTATGTAATTTAATATTAAGACTGTGTTACTGTATCACTGTGTCACTGAAAAAATATCAAAATACATAAGGCTTTAGTGTTACGTAATGGCAGCAGAAAAAATTTGAGTCGTAAATCAAAGTTTGCCCCCTTCCCGAAACACTTCCCCACCCAAAAACATTACTCTAGTCTTGCCTTAAATCTAACACATATAGAATCTCTAACCCTAAAGATTGATGAAAACATTCTGAATATATAAGGCTATCATGTTAGGTGCCAACAGTTAAAAATTGGGAACATCCAAAATAGATGACCACTTATTGCAATAACCCTTTCCCTAGCTCTCAAATATAGCCGCAATCTTGTCACAATCCTACATTTTTCCATATTCATAACCCTATCCCTAATCTCAGTACTAATCATTCATAAGCATCACATTAATTTCCTGTGACAAAATGTCAGTCCTTTATCAAAAAAGAATATTTTGACAATATACTTGATTATGGAAATATTGAAACACATTTAAAATATATATGCACGTATAAAAATTATTTCGGTTTTCTGAAGATCTAATACATAATGAAGTGGACTCAAAACATTTGAACAGTTGAGAAAGGGAGATCAGAGGGGTCACAGAGGGCTGCATCTGTGGTCGCCCCCTTCTGGTTCTCGGTGGTATTGTTTTCCTTTTTTTTTCATCTCTACTCCTTTCATGGGATTGGCTGTTTCCTTGCAGGGAGCAGGTGAAATCAGACCCTGACCTGGATGCTTCAGGTAAGATCTATTATCCTGATCTCTCTCATTAATGCAATCATCAGTTCTATCATGATTATTACATGCTGTCATATGGCCTTCTCCTGCTGCTTCAACATCTTTTTCCTTTTACCTGTCATCATCATCATCACCACCATCATCATCATTATCAACATATTTATATTCCTGTCAATTTATCTGTATCTGTCCTTTAAGTAACAATTTTTAGAGAAGAGGCTACACGTTGTTGAAGTCATTCATAATAACGTGTGATAAAAATGTATTTATGTTTATCAAAGACTAATAATATTAACGTGTGATGGAAAAGATACGGCTTCAGTTCAGTACTGGCAGCGTGGTTGGATTTTGGATCAAAAATAATGAATCCATGTAACTATGTATGAAATGTGCAGGTGGATGTATAATATTATCAGACTTAATCAGAAACGCCTCATGGAAACAGTGTACATCCGTGAAACGAAGCGTAAAGAGACGCACTAAACGCAACAGACGATGATTCATAAATTATTCATCACCGCTCGGTGAAGAAGTAGAAGAAATCACCGGCTACCGTAGTGCCGATTTAACGCAGTGATCCAGTTTACATACAGGGCTTTTGCGTGGCTTTGCCACATGATTTCTTGAATCGGCAGACGCCACCGCTTGCGTGATTTTTGCGAGACGGTGAGGTATTTCCGACGTGCTGAGAACTCGCGCTTCCCACTTTTCCACCAGCCTCGCAGAGCGCCGGTTTCACGCGTTCCCTTGGTGACGGCGCGTGTAGCGCACCCTCACCCTTCCGTCAGTCTTGGCGCTGGGATGGTACTACTATATACAAGGTCGGTGCATTCAAATGCCATGCAAACCAGGCCTGCGACGGATCCTGGCGACAACAACACGGGCAAGCAATGCGATGGGCTTGAGAAACCGGCTCGGAACATCTTTACTTTCTTAATCACTTATTCTATTTCGTTTTTGACAAAGACGCGTGGCCGCTATTGTGTAATGGTTCGATTACCACTGCTACGCTGACATAAGGTAAGCGTCCCGCATAGTCACGTGAGGTTAAGTAAGTGTTGTGGTATATCGCAGATCAGATAAATATGGCTTGAGTGTGGCCCATGGTCCCTGTGTAGTTGCGAACTGAAAGTATGACCGTGCTTCAATGTGCGGCCAAATTGAACATGTAACTTCTAAGGCTTTAAAATGTTTTTATTTATTTATTTATTTATTTATTTAAATCTGTGTGGGTCTTTGTTTCTTTCAAACAACATCAGAGCCACTGAAGAGACAGGCCAGTGGGGAGGATGACTTAGTGCTTGGCGTAGAAGGTAAATGCCATCATTTTAATGTTTGTATGTTGTTGTTTTAACAATTTTTTTAAAAAAATCAATGTGCCTGGTCAGGTGGAAACCTGTTCTGACAAAACTGACTAAATCAGTTTTGTGAGATTAAGCATTGCTGAGATTTGAAATGAAAGACACAAGCAAAAAGCTACAGCAAACAAACAGGGCTAGTGGTTGGGTAGGAGGAGGGAGCTCGAGGCCAGTAATGCTGCTGGTTTTCATTCCTCCCCTCTAATCAGGGACGGACTTACACCTGGAAAACCAGGTGAGTGGAATCTCTAGCCAATCGGTGACATTGATCAATCAATTAGCCATCAGGTATGGAAGAAGACCAGCGGCACTACTGGCCTTTCAGGCCAGGGTTGAGTGTTCCTGGTTTTGAATGAGAGAGGTGTGCCGGGCTCTGTCCAAGGTTTCTGCTGGTTTGTTTAAGGGAAGGTAGAAGGCTGTGGATCAAAATGTCACCAGTTGTCGACCCCTGGTTTTTGGTCTTGCAATGTCTTTGTGATCCCCAGTCACGTTCGATCAATGCAGTGAATGAATTGACCATTAAACTGTGAGGTCATAAATGGGCGTAATGTTCTATGTGCAGGTTCAGGTTCTCTCATTTAAGTTCTGTTTAGTTCCTCGGTTGGCTGAAAAAGATGGCTTCCCCCCGCTGGGTGTGTTGGAACTCATTTGAGGTCACATTAGCACAGAGGACATTGCAGAGAGGACGGAGCAGCCAGTGGCAGAACTAAATGTTCAGTTCAGTTCAGTTTCCTTTTTGCGAAAAGAGCAGTGTCTCAAAGCACAGCCCCCAGCCCCCAAAGTGCCAGCGGGGAGGGGGGCAATGGGCAGTACAGGCGGTCAAAAGGCGGTCAAAGAAAGCTCCTGGCTCCTGGTCATCACCCCTGACAGACACGGGGCAGAATACATTGACTGGTGACGGTGTGAAGAGTGGAGTGTTGGGTTAGGGCAACGGGCATGTACGTGCATAGTTTGTCGGCAGAGTCATGGATAACACGGAGGCATCTGGTACAGAAAACAGAGCCACGTGCCCTCCATTTCTCTCCCTCTCTCCCCCTCTCTCTCTCTATCTCTCCCCCCCTCTCTCTCTGTCTCTCTCCCTCTCTCTCTCTCCCTCTCCCCTCTCTCTCTCTCCCCCCGTTTCTCTCTGCATTGTATAAATAAGGCTGTGGGCGCGTGATAGATTCCAGGCCTTGCTTCTGTCACCTGCTTTAGCAAAATCTGCAGCCTGTGTGTGTGTGCATGTCTGTGAATGCCTCTGTGTGTGTCTGTGTGCGTCTGTGTGTGTGTACCTGTCTGTATGTCTGTGTGTGTGCGCATGTGTGTGTGCCTCCGTGTGTATGTGTGTGTGCGTCTGTGTGTATGTATGTGTGTGTGTATGCGTCTGTGTGTGTCTGTGTGTGAGTGTGTGTGTCTATATGCCTCTGTGTGTGTCTGTGTGTGTGTACCTGTCTGTATATCTGTGTGTGTGTATGTGTCTGTGTGTTTGTGCGTGTGTGTGTGTGCACACGTGTGTGTGTATGTATCTGTGTGAGTGCATTTGTGCATGTTTATGTGTGTTTGTTGTTTGTATGCAGTTTGTGTGTGGGTGAATGTATTTGTGTGCGTGTGTGATTGTCACTGTAGGTATGTGTGTGCATGTGCATGCACACTCTTATGTACACAGAAAACAACCACTGAACTGATTGCTGGCCTTAAAAAGAAGTAGAGGAGAGAAGAAGGAGAGAGAGAGGAGGAGAGGGGACAGGAGTAAGGAGAGAACAGGGAGTGCTTAGGCAGTGTGCCCAGGACATTGGCACGCCGCTCCGTCCAAAAACCGGACATGCCAAGACGACCGAACAGCCAGTCGTCTGAGAACTGACCAGAAAGCCAGTCACATTCAGGACTGAACCAGAACAGCAGCACATTTGAGATACTGAACCAGACAGCCAGTCACTCGCTGGACATGAACCAGAAACAGCCAGTCACATCGCTGAGAACACTGAACCAGAAACAGCCAGTCACATCACTGAGAATACTGAACCAGAAACAGCCAGTCACATCACTGAGAATACTGAACCAGAAACAGCCAGTCACATTCCTGAGAATCCTGAACCAGAAACAGCCAGTCACATCACTGAGTATACTGAACCAGGAGCAGCCAGTCACTTCCCTGAGAATAGTGAACCAGAAACAGCCAATCACAGTTCCTGAGAACTCAGACAGTGTCACACACTGAAGAACAGCCAGTATCAGTCATTCCTGAAATAGTGAACCAGAAACAGCCAATCACATTCCTGAGAATACTGAACCAAGAACAGCCAGTCACACCCCTGAGAATAGTGAACCAGAAACTGCCAGTCCCATCCCAGCGAATTTTGAACCAGAAATAGCCAATCACTTCTCTGGGAATATTGAACCAGAAACAGCCAACACCCTAGGATTTCTGAACCAGGAACAGTCAGTCACAGCACTGAAGATACAGCCACAGTATCAGTTATTCACATAAGAGGTACAGCTTTGGGAACAGCTAATCATAGGATATTCTGAAAACAGCCATACACACTAAGGATACTGGACTGGGAACAACAGGATACAGCACATTGGGAACAGACAGTCACATTTAGGACACTGAACTAAGCAAAGCTAATAATTTACTGAGGATGCGTGACAGGGAATAGCCAGTCACAGCCAGGATACAGCCACTAGGTCAGCCACTAGGACTCAGTAAGCATACTGCACTTAGTGCAGCTAATCCCATCACTGATGGACGCTGCATTTGGAGAAACCAGTCATGACCAGAAAGCTGTGTAGTGAACAGCCAGTCACTAACCCACTGCTAGGCCAGGCTGTTCGGATGATCATGTTCAGTTCTCCCTCATACCAACAGCTGTCCCGCTGGGAGGGGTGTGCAGTTGACACCAACTGTCAACTCTTCCTCTCCCTCTTCCTCTCTCTCTCTCTCTCTCTATACCTCTCTCCCTCTCTCTCCCTCTCCCTCTTCCTCTCTCTCTCTCCCTCTCTCTCGCTCTCTCTCTCTCTCTACCTCTCTCCCTCTGTCTGCCTCCACTAGTCTCTCTTTGTCTCTACCTCTCTTTTGTGTGTCTCTGTGTGTGTGGATCAGGGCCTGCCGTATGTGGAGGGAATTGAGTGTCCTGTACAGGAATGCGATAGTGGGTGGGGCGGGCGGGGGTGGGGGGGGGGGGGGGGTGGACCCTTGGCACCCTGAGGATCAGCCTCTCCCCCAAATGGAGACGATCCTCCCTGAGGGTGCAGAGGGGAGGACAGCTGCCTGCGGGCAGGGGGGAGGCGAAGGTGCTCTCAGCCGAACTGCGAAAAAAAAAAAATTAAATAAAAAGATGAGCATAGTCCTGGCTCGATTGCTTCCGAAGCGGCGATGGAGGAGGGAAAGCGCTGGAGAAGCATAAAGGCTGCGCGTCAGACACGGAGAATCGGGGCGTCGCGCTGACCTGGCGCGTTAAGCGCGGAAACTCCGCCGTTTCGCCGCCCCCCTCAGAACAAAACCGTAAATATCAGGGGGTTAAAAAAAAACCCTCCCCCCTCCCCCCCCCCCCAAAAAAAGGCAACAAATAACCTCCATCACTTTGAATTCCAGGTCATTCTGTCCTTTTCTCTCCAACAGCCTCTTTATATGGTAGAAACCCAGAGCTCAAGACTGCTGAAGAGGTCCCGCGGTAAGACTACTTTCTTGTTTGTTCTAACGGTTCTGTTAACTGTTTTCCGCCGGTCAAATTTACTTATAATTCTTTCCAGTTGTACATTATACATTTGATCATTGAGGATGTAAACATTGAAAAACTCAGCGTGATAGAAAAGAATAAAGATTATCGACATAGTAAGTCACTGCGTGTAAGGCAGTATTTGCTCGGCAATGGAGGGCATGAATTTTTAAAATTATGTTTGGAAAGAAGCGAGTCAGTCTGAAATTGAAAGACCTGCTGGTACTGTCAGACGAGTCAGCCGAAGCCCGGGGTGCTCGGACACTGTCACATCCGTCGCCAGCAGCTCGTATTTACCTTGCAAATGTAAAACACACTCACCTGTGTGACAGCCCTGCCTGCTGCTCCCTCACAGACAGACCATAATCTACATCACAGATATAAGTTATGAAAGCAAATGAGTGAGATTAGAGCTGTGGGCGAGGAGTTGTCCGTTCACACGCTGCTCGAGAAAAATAAAGTAAAATTTAATTATGTATTTATTCAGCACATGAGTGTGAGTAAATGCTGTTGTACACACGACTTTGAGAATGTATGTGGCCTCCCGCCTAGTTTCTTGTTTAGGTTCATTTTAAATAAAAGTGATAAGTGAACAACTTGCAAGTCTTATAAGTCTGTGCAATAAATGCAAAATAACTTTTTTTTTTTAACAGTGCCCTCTAAAAGTATAGGAATGGTAGAGTGAAATTAGTTATTTTTGCTATATACTTAAGGCATGCGGATTTGAGGTCAAAGGCTGAAAATGAGACAAACGTACAGACAATCAGCTTGTATTGCATGGTGTTTACATGCCTACACATTTTACCATTTTACAGAAACAGCCGTTTTTTGTGTTGAGTTTGCCCACCGTTAGCTGAGGGGTTACATTATTTACAACAATCATTTGACCCAGTTCTACCCTAAAATGTCATTGTTTGATTCCCCCTGACATTTGTTTGATTCCCCCTGATGTCTGTTTGATGCCCCCTGATGCCTGTTTTTTGTCCCTAACCAGGAGTCCGCAGGCGGTACCCCCCCTGACTCGCTGGAACAGTCTGACATCTGCTGTTTCGGCACAGTCTGGAGCTCTGAGGTATGACCCCTTTCCCTTTGAACTCTGACCTCTATCACTATAAGAGGTCAGAGTGTGGAAACCATAAACAGAAGGGTTATCCGTGAGGTATTTTTATATGTGAAGATTTATCCACGCTGATCGGAACTTCTTCATCAGCTTGTCCTTCGACCCATATTTGTCGTCTTCGTCCATCTATAAACACTGAATAAAGAAGATGATTCTATGGAACGTGATTACATGACACAGAAAATCTATCAGAATATTTCTGCAATGAAATGCAAACACTGCACAGTGTAGCGTAATGCTCTTTAACATGTTACAGAGTGAGGGACGTGATGTAATGCTCTATAATGTGTTACGGTATGATGGATGTAACATGTTAAATGTGATAGATGTTTTGTAATTCCCTGTAGTGTAATGTAATGCTCTGTAACATGATAAACTGTGATGGATGTGATAGATGTGTGATGGATAACAGTGATGCTGTACAATGCAATGTAATGCTCTGTAATGTGTTGGAGTGTGATAGATGTTCTGTAACGTTGTGCATTGTAATGTGTTACAGTGTGATAGATGTTCTGTAATGCTGTGCAATGTAATGCAGTTTAATGTGTTGCAGTGTGATAGATGTTATGTAATGCTGTGTAACGTAGTGCTCTGTAATGTATTACAGTATGATATACGTTCTGTAATTCCCTGTAATGTGTTGCAGTGTGATAGATGTTCTGTAATGCTGTGCAATGTAATGCAGTTTAATGTGTTGCAGTGTGATAGATGTTATGTAATGCTCTGTAATGTATTACAGTATGATATACGTTCTGTAATTCCCTGTAATGTGTTGCAGTGTGATAGATGTTCTGTAATTCCCTGTAATGTGTTGCAGTGTGATAGATGTTCTGTAACTCTCTGTAATGTGTTACAGTGTAATGGACGTACTGAACCTGTGGCACGATGACCCCGAGGAGCTGCTGCTGGAGCTGGGCTTCGGCAGCGAGGAGCCCGACATCTCGGCCCGGATCCCGGCGCGGTTCATCAACCACCAGTCCAAGGCCCAGGGGATCAGCATCCAGGTGTTCCTGGAGGCTCATAAGAACCGCTTGGATCTGGAGAACCCCGACGTCAGCAGTAAATGGCTTTAAGCTCTCTATGCTCTTACAGGCAGACGTGTGTTCATGCATGCATACTGTATGGTGGTTTACGGAGCCCCAAAGGGAAACAGGCTCGGTGTACTGTGCTGACAGGGGGGTCAGCAGCAGGGTCTGATAAGGAGACGGTGCTCAGTTGCAAAGTGTCCTACTGGAACAGTATTATGTAAAACTTAGGTTCTCCATAATACAGTGTATTCATGTTTTGTATTGTTGGGAAGCTGGCGACATGGGGAACAAGTCGGTGTCTTTGGTGGTGGGGCGCTGACTAAAGATCTTGATGCCAATGGGTCAGCGCCCAGCCAGATACAAAGGTTAGCCCAGTGTAGCATGCTTGCAGAGATAGCACAAGCAGGATCAGAGAGGTACTGTTTTTGTTATCTTTGTGTCTTTATTTGATGACTTGGTGCTTTGCTTTGTTATTTGAATATATATAAGGGGCGACATAGCTCAGGAGGTAAGACCGATTGTCTGGCAGTCGGAGGGTTGCCGGTTCAAACCCCGCCCTGGGCATGTCGAAGTGTCCTTGAGCAACACACCTAACCCCTAACCCCTAACTGCTCTGGCGAATGAGAGGCATCAATTATAAAGCGCTTTGGATAAAAGCGCTATATAAATGCAGTCAATTTACCATATAAGGGGAATGGTACAATGGTTCGGGGAGAGTCATCAGTACAGCCTCCTACGCACCATTCGCGAATAGTCATCTCACTACGCACACTTACGCGTCTGTTTATTACCGCCATTGCACATTCTGTAAAATAAACTGCATTCACTTTAACCTGGCGTTCCTTTGTTGACTGGTTTAAGGTCCTAACATACACCTAGAATTCAGGATATCCGCACCCCTCAGTCACTCGACTGTACACTAGTGCCGCAGCAAGGTACGCAATTGTATCTCTGCAGGCTACACAGGCCAGAGGCACGTCCGCGTCTACTACGCTAGATAGCGATCCGTATAGCGCCACGCTGCTGGCGGGTCACTTGCGGACTCCTTCTATGCACAGCCGTTAGCACAGAGGAAAGGTTAAAACGCTATTTTGGAGTCAGATAACCGAGACAACATTAAAAGAATCCCATTCCAGCTTACACCACACACCTTCCTTCACCACTCGGATACTTCCGCTGTTTGTTGTATCTGAGGGGATTCTTACAATACATATATACATGCATACATTGTATATACATACTTAAATACATATACACGCACACACATACTGGGAGATCGCGTGCAGCTTGTGCAAGTCTGCACCGCACAGCTATGTGTGCTGTTGTGAATGCCCTACAATTCTGTGTAGAAGCATATCCCCTCATAGTGAAGCTGTGCAAGTGGGACCTGATGTGAAAAAACAGTGAGGCAGTGTGACAGGAGGATGCTTGAGACCGACTGATAAGGCCGTACTGTACGCTGCCCTGCGCTAATCGCTCCTAGTTCCGGAAACATCTTTCTCTCTGACACTGTCAGATATTTCATTCCCGAGCATTTTTCTGTCTCATGACCCACCCGTTGGACCGCTGTATGACATCATAAACCAAGACAGTTGGTCACTGTCCTCATTTGCCATTGGGTTTTGTGAGGGGCTGGTTGTGATTGGACCAGTCTTTGTTTCCAATTACGTCATCCAGTTCCCTTGAAGAGGAAAACCTTCTTGGAATAAGTAATTAATATACTTCACTGAGTTAACAGGAACTGTGATGCCATGTTTTCTGATTACAAAATAGTCTCTCTCTCTCTCTCCCTCTCTCTCTATATTTCTCTCCCCCTTTCTCTCTCCCTCCCTCTCCCCCATCTCTCTTTTACCCCCTTCTCCCCTCTCTCTCTCCCCCCTCCTCCCCCCCGCTCTCTCTCAGGTCGCTTCAGGCAGCTGGAGGTGCTGCAGCAGGTCACCTCGGCGTTCTCCGCCCTGGTCCCGGCCACGCCCCCTACGCCCGCCCCCGCGGTCAAACTCTCGCCCGCGTCCCGGGAGCGGCGGCGGAGACTGGGCATGCTCTTCCGCCGGGCCTCCAAAAAGACCCTGAGCATGAACCAGGGCCAACAATCCCCGCCCGCCGACCCGTCGGCCAATCAGGAGCCAGACCTGTCTGACAGACGCCCCGCCCTCAAGCACAGCCGGCCGGGCCCCCCCGAAAACGCTGGCCTGACTCCTCTGGTGGAGGAGCAGAGCCCCAACGCCAGCCAGGACGCCTGTGACCCCCCCGCCGCGGGACCCCCGCCCCTCCCGGGGGAGAGCCCCAGGCCCCAACTGAGGCGGGACCCCCCTTGCATTACCCCCAGGTCCCCTCTCCGAAGGAAAAGCCCTGGAGACATGAAGAGCCCCGAATCCTTCGAAATAGAGGAGGTGAGCACTGGGACAGCCCCCCCCCTTAAAGCCTGATATTTATCTCTTTCAGGAACGGCCTGATCTGTTTCAGGATTTCAGAGCAACTTCTGCTCTTCGTTAGTTAATCAGCTGAGCCATTTATACCATCTGACATTCTAGCTGTATTCTGTGGTGTGAACAGCAGCTGATATGCTTGCGCTTGTACCTGTTGTTACATTGTTTCATATTGATTCACAGTGGCCATTTCCTCAAAGTAAAAAAAAAAATATATATATATAATAAAAAACATTTAAACCAAGATGGAAAAAGTATTGCCCTGACTGTGTAAATTGCCTCACTGAAGTATGCAAATGAATTATGGCGTGCAAAGACGCTATTAAAGATAGTGGGGGCAGGGGGAGATTAAATTTAAATGCGCTTTTTGTTTTAATGTGACTGCTGCAGATCCACAGCTTCGATGAGGGCAGTGCAGTTCGGAGCGCTGCGGAGCTCGGAGAGTCTGCCGGTAAGAGACTGCACTTTGCTGCGCTCTTTATTAACCCTTTAAGGTGTGAGATCAGAAACATGTGCTTAGAGCGTTCTTAACTGAGCATTCTAATGCTGATGTCACAATCGGCGCTGGTAACTGGAAGCGGATGGAGTTCTAGAACATTGACTTAGAACAAAAATTTAAAAAACATCTCTTCAAAAACCTACTCTTCAAAGGGTTAAATGTGCTTTTAGTGCAAGGTTGGGCAATACCGGTCCTGGAGGACCAGTGTATGTGTGGGTTTTTGTTTCAACCGGTTACTCTGGCTAAATGAGCTCATTGGCTGTACACACCAACACTGGTTCACTCGTATAATGGTCTTTGGCTGTCGTTCATGCACTTATCAGAAAATGTAGATAAAATGCGAGATGGTGTGAATGTTCAGGCGAATTAAGTATTTAAGCCGGAATGAAAAGCTGAAACAGGTACAGCCCTCGTTGCCTAGTGCCAGAGAGCAGCTTCGCTCCATGGACTAGCGACCCAATCCGGGGACCTTCAAAACCTGCGGTTGCTCGTTAGAATAACAGGTGAACATTAAAGAACAGGCGATGGGATGTTGTACAGCTTTGGGAACCAGCGCTGGATTGTGTCCGGATGGGCTGAGACGGTGTTCATTTGGTTTCCACGTGCCGTGTTTAACTTCTTGCAGCACAGCGCCCTCTTCTGGTGGCCGTAAAGCAGCGCATCCTGCTCAGACCGACCAGCCAATTAGCCGTTTTATATGTTACGTCCCATGGCGATTACTCACAGATCTCCTGTATTCCTGCGTTCTTTACTTGCCAACCTGGATAATTTTTCTGTTGCTCCTTCCATCAGTTACCATAGATGAATGTTAAAGTCACAGTTTCTGTTCACGCAGAGAAATATTCATGTATGTTAAAGCTTCCCAGGGTTGTTTGGAGAGGCACAGGGCCTAGGGGAGTGTCAGGCCAGTTTTCACACACTGCTGGATGCTGTCTAGCCTGTAGGAAAGATGGTGGGTGAAGGAAGGCTAAATGGCCTGTTATTGTCTTTAAACCAGTACTGGGTCTTGCCTTTTTAAAAAAATATTAATGTTAAAAAATAATAGATATGGAAACTGATACATATGTATCCTGCTTCTTTCCCGTAGAGGCCCGGTTCCTGAGGACGAGCAGCTGTCAATCAGACAGCAGCGGCTTTCTGGAAGAGCCTTTCATCCCCTGTCTCTCCCAGCAGGCCTCCCCTGTGCCTGAGCTGTTGAAGGTATAGTGTAACACACAGTTCTGACATCACATGTTCTATGACTCGCATGTACCTGAGCTGATGTGACATCACCTGTCCTGTGACTCACATGTACCTGAGCTGATGTGACATCACCTGTCCTATGACTCACATGTACCTGAGCTGATGTGACATCACCTGTCCTATGACTCACATGTACCTGAGCTGATGTGACATCACATGTGCTGTGACTCATCTGTACCTGAGCTGATGAAGGTAGAGTGTAACACACAGTTCTGACATCACCTGTCCTGTGACTCACCTATACCTCAGCTGATGTGACATTACTTGTCCTGTGACTCACCTGTATCTGAGCTGATGAGGGTAGAGTGTAACATACAGTTCTGACATCACCTGTTTTATGACTCACCTGTACCTGAGCTGATGTGACATCATCTGTCCTATGACTCACCTGATGTAATATCACCTGTTCTATATTGCACTTGTACCCTCACATTAAGAAAATATTAAGCCTCTAACTGCGTCATCCATTTGAATGCACCACTAATGCTATCATTTACATAATTTATGTCACTGTCTAGAATTTCCACAATAAAATAAACCACACGTTCACACACTCAACTTAGTCAAATGAAACCTCAGAATTTCTTCTCCTTGTGCTTAGTGATTGAAATACGTGGAATGTGAATTCCTCAATGAATAGATAGGGATTTGTTGTCAACTGACATTTGCTCTTGCCTTTGGGTCACAATTAAATGTAAGGATTAGTTTGTTTTCTTCACCAAAATTTGGCTGAAATTTAAGGACATGTGTTGTTTCGGTTCAGACCCATGTGCTAAGCTGGAGCTTTTCTGTTGAACCCCAGGGGGGGACATCTCTCGAGGGTAGTTTATGCTGAAGCAGTTGTAGCCAGATCTAAAGCTGATGTTTAGGAGATCTTTTGAGATGCATAAGCCTGGGTGTTTCAGTGCAAAGTAATACTGTGTTTCTTTTTTTTTTAGGCTTTACACAACCTTTCAGGAGACAGCACAGATAGCCAGATCACTGTGAAAGAAAGCACTGATATCCCCTACAGAATGGACAGCCCGACAAGTGTAAAAGAAATGACTGATATCCCCAACAGAATGGATAGCCCAACCACTGTAAAAGAAAGTACTGATATCCACTACAAAATGGATAGCCCGACAAGTGTAAAAGAAATGGCTGATATCCCCAACAGAATGGATAGCCCAACCACTGTAAAAGAAAGTACTGATATCCCCTTCAGCATGGATAGCCCAACCACTGTAAAAGAAAGCACTGATATCCCCTACAGAATGGATGGCCGGACAAGTGTAAAAGAAATGGCTGATATCTCCAACGGAATGGATAGCCCGACAAATGTAAAAGAAAGTACTGATATCCCCTACAGAATGGATAGCCCGACAAGTATAAAAGAAAGTGCTGATATGCCCTACAGAATGGATAGCCCAACAACTGTAAAAGAAAGTGCTGATATCCCCTACAGAATGGATAACCCGACCACTGTAAAAGAAAGCACTGATATCCCCTACAGAATGGATAGCCCGACAACTGTAAAAGAAATGGCTGATATCCCCAACAGAATGGATAGCCCAACCACTGTAAAAGAAAGCACTGATATCCTCTACAAAATGGATAACCCAACCACTGTAAAAGAAATGGCTGATATCCCCTACAGAATGGATAGCCCAAAAACTGTAAAGGAAATTGCTGATATCCCCTACAGCATGGATAGCCAGCTCACTGTAAAAGAAAGCACTGATATCCCCTACAGCATGGATAGCCCAAAAACTGTAAAGGAAATTGTTGATATCCCCTACAGCATGGATAGCCCCACAACTGTAAAAGAAAGTGCTAATGTGCCCTACAGAATGGATAGCCAGCTCACTGTAAAAGAAAGTGCTGGTATCCCCTTTATCACAGATAGTCAGACCATTGTAAAAGGAAATGTTGATATCTCCTATAGCAAGGATATCCATAAAACTGTAGAATACAGCTGTGATGTCCCCAATAATACTGGCAGCTCCATCACTGTAAAAGAAAGGGCTGATATACCCTCTAACTACAGTCTTATCACCGTAAACAAATGTGCTGATATCCCCTATATCATGAACACCTCAATCACTGTAAATGCATATGCTGATGTCCCCTATAGCACAGACAGCCCAATTGCTCTGATAGACTGTGCTGATATTCCCTATAAGTACAGCATGATCATTGTAAACGACAGTGCTGATATCCCCAATGGCATGGATAGCCATATCACTGTAAAAGAAAGTGCTGATATCCCCTACAGAATGGATAGCTCTATCACTGTAAAAGAAAGTTCTGATATCCCTTACAATACAGAGAATTGGATTTGTGTGAATGAAGTGTCAGACCTCCCCTGCAATATGGACAGTGAGGGGTTAGAGAAGAAAAAGTTGGATCTCCCCTATAGAACAGAGTCTGGAATATCTCTAAAAGAAGACTCAGGAATCCCCTTTGTATCGGACAGTCGGAGCTTGCTAAAGGAAAACTCCAGCCAGGGGGCAGCAGACTCACCACAGACAGCAGGTCTGGAGACTGATGAGACCACAGACAGAGAGGAACTGGAGAATTCCCAAAATCCTGTGGTGCAAATGAAAACTGGGCCTGTCCCAAGCCAAACGCATGACGATGGCGAGGACCGTGGTGCTCCCAGGGCCAGCTTTGGAGAAATTAAAACGGGAAGCAGAGTGAAGGAATCAGCCAGCCCAGAAGAGGAAGAATCCTTGCTCTGTTCCAAAAGTAAGAACAGCCTCCAGCCACAAGGGGGCATTGTGGCTCGGAGAGGAGGATCTGAGTGGGCACAGGGCTGGCTGGAGGAGTCTACAGATGCAGCCTTCCCACACCGGGAAGAAAGTGAAACTGATGGTAAGCAGCAGCCCTGAGTTTTACACCTTCTTCTTCTTCTTCTTCTTCTTCTTCTTCTTCTTCTTCTTCTTCTTCTTCTTCTTCTTCTTCTTCTTCTTCTTCTTCTTCTTCTTCTTCTTCTTCTTCTTCTTCTTCTTCTTCTTCTTCTTCTTCTTCTTCTTCTTCTTCTTCTTCTTCTTCTTCTTCTTCTTCTTCTTCTTCTTCTTCTTCTTCTTCTTCTTCTTCTTCTTCTTCTTCTTCTTCTTCTTCGCAGCAAGAATGTGATACAAGGAACTTCTTTATGATTATTGTTACACAGTGGGTGCGGAGTCCTTCAGGCCGGATTGGGCCAGTTTTGGATCCTCTAAGTCAGTCTCGGTGCAGATGCGCTCCTCCCTGCCCTCCGTCTCCCAGACGACCCGCCGGGGGTGCCCGGCGCCCACGCCGAACCTCCGACGGGAGATTGCCGAGGCCATGGCGGCCGCAGCAACGTCATCGCGTGGACAGGGCAGGAAGCTGAGCCAGGGGAAGCCGCGGAAGAGGTCAGCGTCCCTGGACACGGGACGGACTTGGGAGGAGGAGGAGGAGGAGGGGGAGGAAGAGGTGGGGCGCTGGGAGGCGGGGATGATCGCTGGGACGCGGTGCTGCTGCGTGTGTGACCACCGCTGCTCCTGCTGCTCCTGGCACACACACCATCCCACAGGAGAACACACCAGCGCTGGACTGCCGCTGCTCCACCAATCAGCATCTCGCTCCTCTCCTTTTACTGTGAGTCTGTCTCTTATACACACACAGACACACACACACACTATACTCACACTCACGCACACACGCACACACACACACACACACATCTGATCCCTGCTTTTCTTCTTCCCCATGCCCCGCCCCTGGGCAGTTCTCATTGGACGAGCTGGAGGGGATGGTGCGATGTATGCGGAGGTTCCGCGGTGTTCTGGAGGACGTGGAGGAGCAGCTGCAGGAGCAGGAGGCACAGGTGTACAGCGACTTCTCCCACCTGGACAGGTACAGGGCGTGTCTCCTCCAAAATCCTGCCCCCAATTTCTCCCACATTCTCCCCACCCAGCCCCACATAGCTACTCCTCTGCATAAATGACTGTACAAAAAAAATGTAAAAAAAAAAAATACTCCTTACCCATGGAGATTTGCCCAAGGGTTGGTGATAAATACACAAACAAATGCAAAAGGCGAATATTAATAAATCACACATAAAATTATTTTTAAAAGAGTATCGCAGACAGAGAGCGGTGTGATAATCACGTACGGAATGAGCGCAGAACCTTTCAAAAGGTCCTCCGAGCCCAGGTGTGTAACCACCTGTAGGTGTGGATTTGACACGCGTGGCCGGAAGGCAGGGAGATTCCGCTGATTCCGGCTCCTTCCGCAGGGCGGACGCGGCGTCCGTCCGGGCGCTGCGAGCGGAGGTGAAGAGGGAGGCGGAGCTCCTGGAGACGCAGCTCACCGAGCTGGCCCAGCACTGCGACGCGGGCATCACGACGGTACCCGTTCGCCAGCCGAGCCAGGACTTACAGATCCCTCTCTCTCTCTCTCTTTCTCCCTCCCTTTCTTTCTCACTCCCTCTCCCTCTGTCCCTCTTTCTCTCTGTCATTTGAACACTCCCCTCTGTCTCTTTTGTTCTCTCCTCTCTTGCTCTCTCCTCTCTCTATCTCTCTCCCATATAAACACTCCCCCTTTCTTTTTCTCTCTCTTTCGTATAAACTCTCCCTTCTCTCTCTCTCTCCCTCTCTCTTTTTCTCTGTCTCATATAAACAGCCCCCTCACCCTTTCTGCCCCCTGTCTCACTCTCTTTTTTTTCAATTTTGTTCACACGTGTCTCATTTTGTGGGATTTTGTTTTTTGTGTCTGCTCTTAGCTCTGCCGTCTTTGTTTTTTTTTGGGCTTTGTGAGTTTTCTTTGAGGTTCTCTCTCCCACCCCTCTTCCTCCCACTCTCTCTCTGTCCTGCTCTGTTTCTGGGTGGTTTTACCTTGAGAGTGGTTGTTTTTTATCTTTGTTTTTAGCTTTTTTACAGTCTTAGTTTTTTCTGGGCTCTGTGAGTCTTTGAGATCTCTGATCATTTTGACCCAAATAATGGGACTTTGAAAGAGTCTCTCTCTCTCGTTCTCCCACACACCCTCTTTCTCTCTCTTTCTCGACGTCAGTTGTAAGCAGTTGTAAGCTGTTTTACTGTCATGGCCTTACGCACCTGTAGCAGCTGGAGGTTCATCCTGTTAAGCCGCCGTTCTAGAGTGAAACGATCAGCGTTCGAAAAAAGGCGAAAACTAAACCTGACTCTCCCTTTCCCCCCCCGTTTTCCGGACTGGTTCTTGCAGAAGATGCAGAGGCTCCTCGATGAGCAGTCCCAGCTCTGCATGCAGCTGAGGCTCCCCTCCGAGGCCCGCCACTGGGGCCCCGCCCACGGCCGGCAGGCCACGCCCCCCGGCCCAGTCTCCGCCATGCCCGGGTATTTGAGTGGCAGGTGCGTGGCCACTCAGTGCTGCCTGCTTCCGGACCTGCTGGTGAGCGGCTCCTCCCTATCCGCGGATCTGCTGCCGGGGACGCAGTGCCCCTCCCCGCCACCAGAGGGTGCCCTCACACCGGCGCGCGCCACAACCGCCACCCGGCGGAACCCGCCCAACAAACAGGACGTCCTGGCCTTCGCGGGTTTCTTTCAAAGCGTGAGTCAGACTCTGGACCGCTACCCTGAATGTGGCGTGTAAAAAAAAAAAACCAAAACATTAAAAAGTTTATCGTCTCACAGAATTGTATTTTCACGTTCTGAGGATTTTTCCGTGTTCTTCTGTCTCTGTTTCCTTTCAGCTCAAGGATTCGTTACGGCACTCGGTCCACAGCGACTGTTTGGAGTGAACAGGAAGATCCAGGAAAGAGCGACTGCGGTGAGTTTTAAAATCAGTTGAATATGTCATTTTAAAATCAGTTGAATTCCGACAGGGTACACTTTTAGAAGTGTGAAATGTCACCTGTTGATTATCTCATTCTGCGTACACCAGGAGTTTCAGTGTAGTTAAACAGTCTGGTACTGAATCGCTATCGTACCCATGGTAACCGTGAATGGTGGCCGACTTGACTGCAGAGGGACTGCGCAGCTCAGCTGGGGGACTGTAGAGCGACTGCACAGTGCAGCTGGGGGGACTGCAGAGAGACTGCGCAGCTCAGCCGGGGGAAATACATAAAAATGGGAGCATAGGAAGTAAAATGGCATTTAAATGATCTTTTAAAATTTTTTTCTTCAGATGAGCAGGGTATAAAACGTGGAATATGAAATTTAAAATGTTTTTTTTTTTCTGTTTGTGCCAGGCCATCGAAGATGCAGTTTGTCAAGGAAGATGAGTTCTGACTCAAGATTTGTAATTTTTTGGAACGTTTTTATACATATATATTTTTTCACCTGGCTTGAAGAAATACTTATACATAATATTTTTGTTATGAAATTGAGTGGCTTGTGATACATTACAGATTTTGTTTCTAAATGCTAGAGAAGCATTTGAATACCAGTCGGTTCATGGGGATTAGCACTGTTTGAGTTATAGTGAGTGTGCGAACACTAAGTGTAAATAAAAGTCACATAAACATTACAGCCTACAAATCTTCATTTATATTATGTGTTATTGTCTGCTTTTTCACTAAATTCTCTGGCAAAGCAGGCTATTTCTTAAAGTAATAAAGTCCTGTATGAGTCTAATGAAAGGAGAATTACATTTTAATAACCTATTTGCACTTCTAGCTTAAGCTTTAGAATGATTTAGAAGTCGCAATTCTTTACTTTGAATTTTTTGTATTGAGTCAGTGTTGGTTTGAGCGTATTTAAAAGCATGAAAGGAAATTTCAAAATAACTGAATGAACAAATGATGGAGAGAAGCTGTCGATTCTGAGCCGTGGTCTTGTTTTACCTTTAAAGGAAATGGCTGGCTCTTTGCGTAATCGCCCGGTGTGTTAATTATGGAAATAAATGCGGGAAGAGGGGATGGGGGGGGGGGGGGGGTGTCGATTCAGGGCCCTCTTAAAGCCGAAACAAAGGCGGATGGTCCCTTTTCGTCACGAGCAAACTCAAGAGGTGCTGCATCCAAGCAAGCCTTGTGTCAGCATAGGAAGAGATGTATACCTTGAGCTCCATAATGTTTGGGACAAAGACTTTTTTTTTTGGCTCTGTACACCCACAATTCTAGATTTATAATAAAACAATTCACATGTGGTTAAAGGGAACATTTTCAGCTTTCATTTGCCGTGTAGAAATCACAGAACCTTTCATAAACAGTCCCCCCATTTCAGGGCACCATAATGTTTGGGTCGCATGGCATCACGGGTGCTTCCGATTAGTCAGGTGCTTCTGTAGTGCAAGTATAAGGGAGTTTATTCTAGTCTGATTGCCTTCTAAGTCTGCTACTGCCGTTTGTGAACATGAGAACCCAGAGTTGCGCCAAATGAAATTAAAACAAGCCATGAAGAGGCTGGGAAATAAGAGAGAACTACCAGAGACATAAGGCAGACCTTAGGCTTAACAAAATCAACTGTTTGGAACGTCATTGAGAGGAAAGGGTCAGACACACAACACTAATACGCACGCTTACAGCCAAATGCAAGATGGACATTGAAATAATTGCGATAATTATGAAAAAAATAATACTGCCAATAGGTATACCTCTCTCTCCCCCTTGCTCTCTCTCTCTCGGTTTCTGTCTTGCTCTACATTAATTCTGCTTCATTCAAATCCACTTTGTTTGCATGACAAAGATTTTCACATTAAGTACAAAGCGCACGGTAAAGACACTTAGTACAACCAAAGCATACAGAAAAAAAACACTCAGTACGGACAAACACCATCACACTAGGATAGGTAAGAAAGTTTTGCCCTTTTTTGGTTTTTGGCTAGGGATGTACCCTTATATGAGGCCATCTGAAGCATCTGTAGCCTGTTATACCCCCTCCCCCCATATCTCTCTCTCTCTGTACCCCCCTCCCCCTCGCTCTCTCTCTCTTTCGCTTTCTCAAATTCAAATTCAAGTTGCTTTATTGGCAGTAAATGCATATGTAATTATTTCCAAAGCATCAGAAATCATATACATTCATATGTACAGTAAAGTAATAATGACAGTGAATATCCTCAAAGCAAAAACAACACAGTAACAAAAAAAAGAAGGCTAATGTTAAATCAACACATGTAAAAAAAATACACATCTCCTGTATATGTTAGGATGGGCACTCATTTTTCTTCCTTTGATAGGGAATTGTAAAGTTATTTATAATTATTGAAAATTTATGGAAAATATGCTTTTATTATTTTTGTGTATTTTGATACAGTTTAGGAGGAAGGCATCTCTGTCTCCACCTCTCCTGTCTCTCTCTCTCAGACTCTATTTTCAACAAATGGGCAATAAATGTGCTGCCGCCTACTGTGTGGATCTTATATTATGAAGAAGCAAAATTGAGTTCTGTTTTATTCCTTGTTGTTTTATCGTTTTCTTTGTTGTTCAGTAGATTTAGTTGGGGTTTTTTGTGTTATATTTATTGCGTTAATATTATAAAGTTATATAGAGTACTTCCCCCTCTGCAAACCCTGACAATTTATTGAGCCAATATTGTATTAAACCAAGACAAGTAAAACTGATTAGATTTTTTGGTTTAAAAAAGATGAACTCCCATTCATTAATATTTTTCTATATCCTGTCTCTTTATTTTTTTCTCTTTCCTTTTCGCTCACATGTCTTTCCCCCTCTCTCTCTCTCTCTCTCTCTCTCTCTCTCTGATTAGCAGACTGTCTGTCTGAGTCTGTCTGATGAAGCATCTCACTTTCTTTCTATGACCTCAGGCTCAGGGTATCAGGTGACAGAAGCTCACACACAGACACACTCACACATGCACACGCAGACACGCACACGCACATGCACATACACAGACACACGCACACGTGCTCACACACACACACACACACACTCACACATTATGTCATCACGTCACTTCACTTAATGCATGCAAAAATCTGTATTAGGGTCCAATTCTTGAATGTAGGGTGACGCCACTGTTGTCCTGACAACAGCAGCTAATGGGAGCGGGGTTGGTAAGCCCCTCCCATCCAGTACAAAACCCCCCTGTGTCCTGTCCTCCTCTGTATCTCCCCATTCTCTGGCTCAGGTAAGCATGTACTCTCTCTCTCTTGTTCTCTTTTTCTCTCTCTTTCTGTTTCTTCCTCTTTCCTCTCCTTTGTTTTCCACTTTTTCCTCTCCCTATTAATTTATCTCTATTTATTTCTCTCTCCCACACTCTCTCCAGAAACACAATGCATACCATTTATTTATTTATTTATTTACTAAACTTTTATTCACTATACAAAAGGAGGAATAAGGTCAACTGTTAACGGAAAGTGTGTTATTGGTTTCCCAAGATTTACTTAATCTTTATTAATTTATTGCATGTTAAAAAGTGCTATCATAATCCAAGGGGATTGCTAGTGGGTCACTATTTTCATTTTTCATAAATACAGTGGAGTTCAACAGGGTGAGATGGATCTCGGTGACCTGTTGTAGTTACAAATGGGAGCTTAAGGTTGTGGGCACTAGGCATGATGTACTGGAAAATAGGAATTGGCTTGGCATGAAATATGAACGAGTACCTAGAGATTATTCCCTGATTGTCTTTTAAGGTCACAGGATCCATCAAAGTCCACTTACTCTGTTTCTCTCAAAGTCTGTCCTTTTCTTTAGCCTAGACAGGCCAGTTATTGGTGGCAGAATAGCTAAGCTTTTTTTTTTTTTTGTTTAAAACCGTGAAAATGTTTACAGTACAGCTTCTTTGTTTTAAATCTCTTTATCTCTTCCATCCAGAGGCCTGGCTGTGGGTTGTCATAGTTACGCAATAAAATTATCAGTGTTAATTCAACTCTGACAGATAACATATGAGTCCAATAGGGACTGTGTTTAAAGGCTCACTCAGTAATTTTGATTGTTAATCGAGGAAAATTATGCGCATAGCAACTGACATGCCTCGGTGGATCATGGTACTTGTAGTTTTTTTATAAATATTTTTATAAAATATTTTATTTTGCTTTTGCAACCAGCCACAATACAATACAACAAAGCCATTTCCATTTGTATTCTGTAACAGCTGATTTAGCGCTGAACATTTTACTGTGTGTGATATGAGACAGGAGTGTGTGAGATGTTTTTTTGTGTAATGAGTCATGAATGTGTGTGAGATGTTTTTTTGTGTAACGGTGTCTGGTGCCAGGCCAGCTCTCTCCGATGATGTCGATTGGCTGCCTGCGGTCGTCCCCGGAGACGACTGAACACATCCTGAATGAGCAGGACCTTCGCTGTGAGTATCTACACCATAATAATAATAATAATAATAATAATAATGATAATAATAATAATAATAATAAAATAGTTATTATTATTATTATTATTATTATCATATTAACAACAGCAACAACAACAACAATAATGATGTTAATAATAATAATAATAATAATAATAATAATAATAATAATAATAATAATAATAATAATAACCCAAGGACCCATAGGACCCCTCTTTGTCCTATGCATACAATTTCTTGATTTACGGAAAGCCAAGTGTGAATCTGTGCACCATATTTGTCCTCATTGTTAGAACTATTTTTGTCCATCCTGGTTAGCCTTATGAATCCAGAAGATGGTCGGATTTGTCTTATTTTTCTCAAAAGTGACGTACCCAGTATTGTTACCGTCTTTGTTACTCACAAAGAATGAGATGAGATGGATAGAGTGATGGAGATGCAGTGGGGGTGGAGGAGGGAGGAGTGCAGCAAGGAAATCAAGAATGAAGGGAGGGAGATGAGGGGGGTGGAGGCGGTGCAGATGACAGAACCAGAGAGCGTCAGAACAGAGGGGGGAGAGAATGAAAGATTTGACCCTAATGGGAGCCCTAAACACAGCGACAGATGGCAACATTCTGACTCATGTGTCCCACAATGCCTCTGGGTATTCCAGCCAGGAATGAGCACATGTACACACACACGCACACACACACACACACACACCCATGCATGCACACGCCCACACACACATAAACACACACACACACACACACACATGCACATGCATGCACATACACGTTCCCTCCAGCTTGCATTAAATATGGAAGTGAATGGGTGTGTTTCCTGTCTGCATCTTTCCCACAAAAACCCTCTCACTCTTACGTCCAAACTGGGGTCCCAGATGTCTCCAGGAAGCCGAGCGCGGAGCCTGGGGGCGCACAGCTGGGGGAGACCCTCAAACCCGAACCCCCCATCCCAGAGCTCCCTGGAGATGGGCCGGGACAGGGGAAACCGCGCAGGAAAGACACCCCCATCCTAAACCCTCTCCCACTCGTCCCAGGTAAGGCGGCTCTGCCAAATGCCCCAAATGCCTCAGAGGCAAACAAAGGGCTAATCACCATTTGGAAACTGAACATGCAACCTCACTGTTATGAACAAAGGTCCCTCACCGTTATGCTACACTTTCACCAAAGTAACTTCCTTTTTTGTTTTTACATTTGTTTATTTTGATGTTTTACCATGATATCTTGCCAAAGATATCTATTTCATGCGTATTTTTTTTTTCTGTTGGCCTCTTTCAGGCGTGAGACAGTTGAAAGGAGAAAAACATGTGATTCACCAAGAAGATGAAGAAAAAGAAGAGAAGAACTAGAAAAAACTTCTACTTCTCTTCAGACGTTTTTTTTTCCTGTTGAGGCTGCTTGATTTCCAGTGCTAGTTATCTGTACCTGGATGTTTAAACAGGGGTTCCTATTGGTTCTATCTACTGTGACCCCACCCCTTATTAAAATAAAACCTAAGTTCTGTTCAAATATGGGATTAAACTGTGACTAACTCATGTTAAGACAACCACACACACACACACACACACAAACACACACATGCATGTACGCATGCATGCACACACACGCACACACACACACGGTCGCTCCCTCCACTATACATTAAATATTGGTGGATTGGTGGATACTTCCTGCCTGTATCTTTCCCACACGGTCCTTGCTCAGAGGACACATAATTGGGCTACAGTAATAATGGCCAGGAGCATTTTTTTTTCTCTAATTTGGCGGAGAAAATTTTACCATTTTCTTAAAGAGCCTGTAATCGAAATCATCATTTACATGTTAGAATTTTATCTTTCAAAAAAAAAAAAGTATTTTTGATGAAACTGGAAAATTTCAAAATTTGCTTTTAGATTTGGAATTTTGTACGCATTTTTTTTTCTTATGGCTTAATGAGCACTTAAAACACTAGAAATGCTTATCCAGAGCAACTTGCAGAGTTTACGTTGTTCCCAACATGCAATGTGTTTATTTTTATGAAAGGTGCGTTTGTGGAAGCACCGTGGAGTTCTCCGTTTGTGTTTCCTCCAACCATCTTTGAAGCCATTTTGCCACTGCAAAATAAAACACGCGAACACTGTAAAATAAAGCGCACAAAGAACAGTGTTAGAGCTGCGGTATATTTTATTGTGTAGCTTTTAAGGCGCAGCATGCAATGTAGCAAAAACAAATAATATAAACACGATCATTGTTTTCTTTCACCATTCATTTCAGAGTGTGTGAAGTCATAAATTTCATATGAATCATACCCTGCATGCTAATCTGAAGCACCCGACACTGCTGGTGACTAAATCCCCCCCCCCCCCCCAAAAAAAAAAAAACTTAAGACTTTGGGATCAAATAACAGGCACAGACAAGCAGCAAAGGTTAAAGGTCACAGGAAGCAGCTGCAGTTTCTAGGTTGCCCTGGGAACAGAAAAGAGTGTGATGTCATTTTATAATGCCAGTCGGGGGCAGAGTCTTCTGTGACATCACAGAGGCAGAGGGCAACACCTGAGCGATGCCATTTGCTAGCCAGACAAGGGGGATGGGTGTGCAGATTACATTTCCCGTCGTTCTGTTGGAAGACCGTGCTGTGACAGGACGGGGATGACACCACTTCCCTGCGCACAATGATGTCACTTCCTGTGGGTGATGTCACTTCCCCCTCCGCAGAGAGATGTTCTGCAGCCGCCTGGCTTTGTCCCGGGCGTCCGCGGGCCTGTTTCCAGCCCCCTTTCGTCCCTGGGCCGGGACGTAGGAGCTGGCGCAGTAACTGGGCCTCTTGTAGTAACGGATCAGGCTGTACCCTTCCGGAGACCCTGAAAAACAGCGGGACGTCCCGTTTACATCATCAACTCACAACACCTTCCTTATCAGAATACTGACGGCTTTAAATTAATTAAAATATAAAATATTCTAACACAGTATATTCCGAACAAAATGCTTCTTTTGACAACATTTATGTCGGGAACTTGTCTTGTTGAAAAATTCTCAGGGATCTGCAAGAGTTTATTAAAGTTTTTTATTTGACCAGCATCTCATGTGTTGAAGCATTTCTTACAGCTGCCTGACCCAGGTGTGGACCAAAAACCTTTTTCTCAAAATCAAGCTCCTCCTTCTTGTCTCATTCCAGCTCACACTTAAATACACGTGCCACTTATTTTTATGAGATGTAGCACTGGAAAATAAAATATTCCCAATTTAATATGCTGTTAACTGGGCCTGTTGCATAACTTTACAGTACTGTGAGCCTGGCCAGACTGCTCATAACCTTACAGCGCTATGAGTCTGACCTGGCTGCTCATACCCTTACAGCACTATGAGCCTGACCTGGCTGCTCATAACCTTACAGCACTATGAGCCTGACCAGGCTGCTCATACCCTTACAGCACTATGAGCCTGACCAGGCTGCTCATAACCTTACAGCACTATGGGCCTGACCAGGCTGCTCATACCCTTACAGCACTATGAGCCTGACCTGGCTGCTCGTAACCTTACAGCACTATGAGCCTGACCAGGCTGCTCATAACCTTACAGCACTATGAGCCTGACCAGGCTGCTCATAACCTTACAGCACTATGAGCCTGACCAGGCTGCTCTTTACCTTACAGCACTGTGAGCCTGACCTGGCTGCTCATAACCTTACAGCACTATGAGCCTGACCAGGCTGCTCATAACCTTACACCACTATGAGCCTGACCAGGCTGCTCATAACCTTACAGCACTATGAGCCTGACCAGACTGCTCATAACCTTACAGAACTATGAGCCTGACCAGGCTGCTCATAACCTTACACCACTATGAGCCTGACCAGGCTGCTCATAACCTTACAGCACTATGAGCCTAACCAGGCTGCTCATAACCTTACAGCACTATGAGCCTGACCAGGCTGCTCATAACCTTACAGCACTATGAGCCTGACCTGGCTGCTCATAACCTTACACCACTATAAGCCTGACCAGGCTGCTCATAACCTTACAGCACTATGAGCCTGACCAGGCTGCTCTTAACCTTACAGTACTACGAGCCTGACCAGCCTGACAAACTGAGTTAAATCCGTTAGCTGATCCAAACTCACAGAAATTAACTTGCGTTTGGCTTTTCAGAATAGTGACTGGAATCTCCATCCCAAAATCGTTTTTGACCATTCTGACAGTTCAAATCAGTTCTGCTCAAATTTAGCAATATAATTAATAATTTGTGTGACACACCAGAACCAAAACTTTTGTCCATATCTTCAAACTATATTCTTGAAGTGATGACGTCACCGGGACGAAACTCTTCCTCATCTTATAATTTAAGTGAACAGAGGCGCCTTTTGAATGGGTGAATACTGTGTTGCGCCAGGTCTAACCGAGCTGCAGCCTTCACTAAATTCTCATAATCATGTGAATCAATGTTCTCAGCAATGGAGGACAGGTGACATTATTTTTGTGGTCAGTTCTGTGCATTTTCTCTACTTTAGGCTCTGCTTATCACGTTGCATATATTATAGATGGATTAAATAATTCTTAAAGTGAGTGCCAATGTGTGAAATAATTATGTTTCTTTCCCCCTTGATGCTTTGAAATAACCACTCCGAGACGTGATCTCAGCCCTTTCAGTTCTGGTTTATTGTCACAACATTGCAACAACGTAGCATTGTAACAAACATGACCACAAGGTCAGCACAGGTCATTGTTTTCTTGGTTTGTGAATAACAGTGGTGTGTTGTTGGTTTTTTATAGCATTATTTATTTGCTGATATATATTTTGTTTTTCCATAACTGGAAACTATATATATATATATATATATATATATATCTATACATAATATTTCTTCAATGAGACAAAACACAAAATAGCCTGTTAAAATGTGTTGAAAATGGCACACCTTGCAGCTTAATAATCTATGGCTTTAAAAAGAAACAAACAAAAAAAAATATATATAAAAACAAAACTAACAAAGTCGATATAAAAACATTTTTCCATGTAGTTTTAGGGATGATTACTTTTCTTATTCATTGGCAAAAGTAATGGATGGTGAAAGCCATACTACAAGACAGCACATGGCCAGACAGTGTCTGAAATACAGTGGAGTGCCACAGTGTTCACTAGCTTTTTTTAAATTTTTTATTTTTTGCGTTTCTAGTGCTTAATTAAAGTTTTTGATTGGCTTAAGAGTTCACACCTCAGTGCCAAGACTTTAATTGGCTGATGATAGAAAGGGCACAATCAAAAATGAACAAAAATAAAAAATATATAATAAAATGAAAAAAATCAAAAAACAAACAAACAAACAAACCTGTGGACACCTATGACCATCCAGAAATTCGGTTTGGGATTGAGACGTCAGAATGTAATCTAAAGATTTGCCAGTAGGTGGCACTGCTGGGACAGAAAATGACAGGAGCTGGAGCACGAAGAATTAGACTGAACCAAGCAGCACAGCTAGGACTATACAGCATATGAAATAATAGCCATGCAATGGAAGTGTTGTACAAGTATTAATAGAGGGAAGACCTTAGATGACACATATTGAATTGGATTAATACATTATAAATTATTCACAGTTTTGCACCAGTAAAGAAACAGAATATTTGCAGCAGCTTGATGTGAGTGGAAAAAATGACTGAACATATTTCCTTCAATGACTAAATATGTTTTTCTCATAGCAAGTAAAAAATGGCCTAGATGTTTTTTATTTTTATTTTTTAACTTTGACAATGCCAAATGCTGTACAGCTCTTTTTCATTTATTTCAAATGTACTTTTTAGCTGTCTAGTACTTTTTTTTAAAGGAAGTTCAAACAGCTTTGCGGCACTCAGCAAAAGTAGAGACGAGAACATGTAAAGTTGTGTACACTAGGGGGCAGAGCGGAGCAATAATATGCCATCAGACTCATAGATTAAGGTGGCTTAATTTCACAGTTTTGACATCTGCCAAGTGACTGTTGGTCACAAAAATCTGTTTTCATGCTCCAGGTACCAGAGTTCTATTCAAAAGGAAGCTAGGAACACATTGAGTGCGGTAGCGCAGTTTGGAGAAAGAAAACAAAAATATTACTTGCTTTATGCAGTAATATTGAGCAACACATCAAACGTCATTTCAATATGAAGAGAGAGAAATTACAGTAACAGGAACAGGAAACTGCTCTCTAAATATGTCTTTAACATATAACTATAACTCAGCGATGTCTTCTGAGACAGGAGGGCATTTGAGTTTGGGTTCACTAAGGTGCTGCTGTAGTTTTGGGAAAGAGGGGCGGGATCGATGAAGGTTAACATGTAACCACGGAAACACTAAACATGTGTTTTTGAACATTCTCATCTCACATAAAAGCTACAAAAAGCACTTATGTAAATACAACACGATTACAAAGCTGTGCTGCAGACTGATTACGGAAGGGTGCAATTATGATCGAAATTTCAATGCAACCTTAGTGGCCACACAGAAGACAAGAAAAAAAGTAAAACAAAAAAAAAAAAGCAAAAAAACTAAATAAAAAGGAAAACGTTTAATGGAAGATATTTAAGTTTGCAAGAAATAAAAACAAAGCAAGAGTACACAAAAAGCACTTCAAGGTTCATGAACAAAGGGAACGATACAAGACATCAACCTAAAACTAAATCAGCAGTGCTGGATGCACAGGCCACTGTGTTATACACAAGATGAAGGCCTACATTCAATCAACACTCGTCCTTAAATTGACAATTAAATGCTGACGTTTGCGCTGTTCTTTGCAAACAAGGTTCAGCAAGTTCAGCAGTCAACAATATATCAACAAACATTGCAAATTTTAGTTGTGAAAAACTCGTACCTGCAAATAATGACAAAATAGCGTGTTTTTGGAGAAATGTTGATTGAATTCCATACTAAAAGCTGAAGTAAAATAAAACATAATAGCTAAAAACAAATTAAGGCAGTTTTACATTTTATTTTTACATTTCTCCCTGAAAAAGAAAAGTTTTTTCTTTCATTACGAAGTTTGTATATGTTGTGGCATAAAGTGTAAATCTGATGCTGAATTTAGCCTTAAAACTTAAAAACTTCAACTTAAAAAATCTTAATTCAGTCTTTGGTCAAGGCAACAAGAGTGTGTGCGCACAGTGATTTCATTGGCCAGCTGCACATGATGACCTCATCCTTAACCAATGGAGATCCACGGCTTTCTGAACTTGGAGTCACTGATTGGACGAGCCAGCTGCAATTCCAGGCGTCAGTGAGCCACTGGTTTGAATGGCATGGCAATACCCTTCAGCCACGTGGATCTCCAGGAACAGGAAAAGCTACCACTCATCTAGAATGCAAAGAGTGTTCTTTTTCATTGGATTGTAAAAAACACAAAACAACCTACCAAAAAAACTAAACAAAACATGCTTATAAGGCTTGTTCTTGTATCTGCTGTCCTGTCCTGAATGACTGAATAATTATGCTCATGTTAGCTTGGTTGTTGATATTAATGTTTTTGGGGATGTAAGCTGGGAGGACTATTACTCATTAAAGCAGTTATTAGTATGACTGTCACCATAACTGTCCTCAGCATCGTTCCCTCATGAAAAAGTGTCATTTGCCATTACACTGCTGTGTATAAAAAATATATAACAGTACATTTTTAATGCAATATTTCAAGATGTGGCACTTTTTCATGAGAGGTGCTACGCTGATACAGGTTAACCAAACACTTTCACTTAAGTTTTAATGTTATGGGGCAGTTCAATCATTTTTTGCCATAAATAATCTTATTTAGAATATTAACTATAATTTCGCAATGCATTTTTGAATTTATTTGGAATACTGCATTGTATTTGAACACCATCAATATACGCTTTGTTGAGAAATCTTAGAATGAAATGTTAAGTTCCCTGCGGGAGCAGTTCTGTTGTTGCTGCAAGGATACACAGTAAAACGTCCAGCGTTAATGCAACTCCTAACGGTGTTAATTCAACTCCAGTGGTATTAACTCAAATCTAACAATGTTAATTCAACTCTAACGGTGTTAACGGTGATAACATTTGGTCCCACTCTGGAATGCGGGACCAAATGTTACTGGTTAAGAGCTGAATTAACATTGTTAAGAGTTGAATTAACATGGGACATTTTACTGTATACTCAACCTCAACCTCGCTTCTGTAGAATAGCCACCTTGGATTGTATGTAAAAATTTAATGTGTGTAATTTGCACTGGAGAAGACCATCTGCTAAATGCTGAAGAGACATGTAACCTGCATAATGTATAAATCTAGAGACGGTTGTCTCCATCTTAAAATCGTGTTACTAATATGTATTACAATGTTAGTAACACGTTATAAATGAAGTAATGCTGTTATAAATGCTGTATTAAGCATTTTTGGTGGCACTGTATTGTAATGTGTTACGAATGTGCTAAATATACAAATCTATCATAAATATCTCAATCATCAACAGACATATTGTTATATCTCTGCAACCCACACACACACACACACACATCCAGACACACATACACACATTTGAAAGACTAAATGACATAAATTCATATCAATAACTTGAGCAATGATAATGTTTTCATTTACTAAAAATATTTATCATAGTTAATGATGAGTTTGTATGCATCATTTGCTGCAAATGCAATAATTATGAATATGTGAACTTGATTGTTTTTAGATATAGAGAGTACATTCATTCCAAAAGCCAAGAACCACAGGTTACATTTCAAGAAGCTGTAATCTCTTAATAATCCCTCTGAACGCAAACAGAAAGACTGGACACATATGCAGGTGTACACACACACACACACACACACACACACACAGACACACATATAATCACACACAAACACACATAATCACACACACACACACACACACACACACACACATATAATCACACACAAACACACATAATCACACACACACACACACACACACACACACACACACACACACATAATCACACACACACACACACACACACACATAATCACACACAAACACACATAATCACACACACACACACACACACACACACACACACACACACACACAATCTCACACAAACACACACACACACACACACACAAACACACACAAACATGCACACATATACACACACACATGCACACACACACACATACACACACACAAGCACAAGCACACACAAACACACACACGCACACAATCGCACGCACACACACAGATACACACACCCACAGATCTTTTGAGATGCACAGCTTCAACGGAGCCAAAAACCTTTCATCACACACTTTGTGAAAAGTAATAACCTGTTGATTTCTCTACCCTTTAAAATCTGTCATTTCCTATTTACAAAGTAATTCATATCCGCATTTTCTTTCTCCACAGATGAAGTAACCATCTCCCAAAAATAGTACTGTCCAAGTGCCAAAAAACCAGGATTGTTCACCTTGAAGTACATTAATTTCTCTCTGTTCTTAGGCAACATTCAATGTATTTACAAAACTACGTGTCCTTTTAAAGACATACGTTTAAGGCTACGCCACTTTTTGCCATAATACACTATAACAAACAATTACAATTAACAATGTTTTGCATCCTACGACAGAAAGTGACACTACCTTGAATGTGTTACAGATATTTAGGGACTGTCTTCTTTTGCGTTGTCCAATCTGGACAATTATATCAAATAAAATAAAATTACCAAAGAAAGACCCAGAGCAAGTTCTACCTTTCTGTCACACTGTTCCCACACGAAAACTATAATATCCCACAAAAAGGCATAAAAAAACCAATGTTATATCTCTTTGCAGGGACAGCATACAGAAGCACACACAGGCTTTTTATCAGAATCTTTAGCCACTGGATGAGGGAAATTGCAGTGGTTTTGGAAGTAGTGCTGGTTGTAGGACAGAACACGCTCACAAATTTTTTCTACCTTTTGCCGGTGGAACTCACAAGACATTTATAACACAGACAAGCTGACGTGGAGTCATTTGGTACCACAATCTTTCATACCAACGTGTGGAGCACGCACGCACGCATGTGCGCATACACACACACACATGAACACACACACACACACAAAGTAAGGACAGCGGCACAATAACAGGTGGGCAATGTGAGCCAAGCACAGCAGAGGCCCTAAAGCTCACGGCTTAGCCCCGCCTCTATTCAACTGTGATGTCATCAGCCAATCAGGGTAGCTGAAGGCTCCAATGACAGCTATGCCAGCAGCATTCTGGAGATGGCTGTGGCAACAGCTCGATTCAGTGCGAACGTCGTGCTTGCACAGCAATACAACTCCAGGAAATATGCTGGGGTCCCCCCCCCCACACCCACCCCCACCCCCACCGCACCCCACCTCACTGCAGTATTTAAGCTCAGTCCTACATTACCATGAAAGTTTAAACATTACACTTTTAAAGTGACGCATATCGGGAGAGAACGGGCGACCATTTCTCACAGGACAGTACCTCCGGCCCCTGTAGGGTTCAGCTTCAACAGTCCGCTCATCTCACACGTGCCAGGTTCCCCCCGTCCCTTCCTCAGCAGTGAATAATATTCAGAGAAAAGAAGCATTTTGCACCCCCCCTCGCTCCCACTGTAGCCCCCCCCCCCCCCAATGCCGCTCCGTTTGTCCGTCAGTAGCTCCACCTTCCCTTTGACCGACTTTAACTGGAAAAGGAAAATTGACAGTCGGGTGTTCTCTGACAGCACATGCTGCAGGTTCATGCTGATCAGGATAACGTCACCCGTGTGCCTCTGCAGTGGATTACTGTCCAAAAAATAAAAACACAAAACAAAACAAACAAACAAACAAACAAACAAAAAAAAACCCAATAAAATAAAATAAAATAAATCTGTATTAAAAATATAACAACTTCTCTTTGGGAGTGCTTGCTGAAGGTATGCCGCATCACTCCAAGTGCGTTTCAGGTTCAAGAGCAAATGCAGAGGCGATTTTCATCAGCGCAGTCCAACATGGCATCAGGTCCCTACGGTGCACATACACCATCCATCCATTCATCCATCCATCATCTGTACCCGCTTATTCCCGGCCAGGTTTGCGGGGGGGGTGCACGTATAACCCGCAAGCTATGCAGCACTCTAAGGGGAGCCCCCATTCCTCTGTGTTCAACAACTAACAAATTGCTGAAACAACAGCAGTAGCAAAATAACAAAATTAACAATAATAATAATAATAATAATAATAATAATAATAGTAAGAAGAAGAAGAAGAAGAAGAATGGTGGAATTCAGGAAGAAGATTTTTTTCCCCTCCAAGACTCCTCAAAAAAAAGTAATCTTAACCATTTTATTTGTGCCTATTGGGGAGTTGGTCCAGACCTCAGATCCCAACAGGCGATCACGCTCTTTCTGTTATTCTCTTATTCCGCAGATAGACAGCCGGACGGACACCTCCTCATTGGCTGCAGGGGCAGGACTGGAAAGCGTAATGTTTGTTAGCTGGCTTAGCTCGAAAGAACCAACTTCAGCGAAACCAGCGGCGCGAAACCAGTTGTGGGTTGATTGCCGAATCTCCGTCCGCTAAATTATTTGACCAGAGGAAACAACTAAAACAAACGCAATGCAGATAATAATAATAATAATAATAATAATAATAATAATTAAAAAAACGTTTTTTTAAAAAGTTTGTTTCACGCATGGAAGTTTCACAGGAAGTAGGAGAGAGAGTCTGTGGTGTGGCCGTCTGTGGAGTTTCTGGTGGAGGGAAAGCTTTGGGGGGGGGGGGGGGGGGTTAGTCTCTATGAGACGTGGAAGCAGCAGCTAGGACTGATAAAGGAGGGGGGGAGTTGCTATGGTTACTCTTCCTGTCCTCTTCAGAATCTGTGGAAAAAGAGAGAGAGAGAGTGTGAGGGGAAAGAGTGTGAGAGAGAGAGAGACAGAGAGAAAAAAAGAGTGTGAGAGAATGAGTGAGAGAGAGAGATATGGCACTTTTAGATATGCATTTCTCCAGGGATTCAGGAACTGTCAGAGAAGGGCGAAGAAAACAGAGAGAGATGATGGGGCGCTGGACAATTCCCTCTTTTCACTGAACATGAGCAGATGATGAATAGCACAGAATGAAACACTCATTCGGTTGGGGGAACTTGGGCCTACTTTGGAAAAGACAGGGGTTTATGGCTGCATGATGGATGGGATGTTTAACACTGCATGAAAACAACACCACACGAGTTTCCACAATTCCACCGGAAATGTTTTGCCATTCTTTACATGAGGTTTATTGCCAAAGGCCTTCGCAGATCACGTTGTAACAGCTCCTTCACTCTCTCTCAATCATTCATAAGCAAATGCAGTGCTCCATAAAAAAGACACAAAAAGTGGTTCATACAATCCTATTCTTGGGTGTGACATAGCATATTCTGTCACATGAACGATCCCCTACAGATATACAACACAGCTCACTCAACTCCAACCCTAACAAAGCACACCTCATTCAACAGCAAGATATCTCGTTGATTTCCTAATTAATAGAATCAGGTGTGCCCAATTAGGGTTGAAATGAAAACCTGCAGGATGGTAGATCTCCAGGAACAGGGTTGGGCAGCCCTGATCTACCGGATCTAAGAGTTGATGTCGGTTCATAGACCCTAGTGTGGTGCAAAGCTATTGCACTCCCCTTAGCAACAAATCCCTGAAACGTTCGATGGAGCTACTGAAGCACCTAGCGGCTGATTTCAAAGATGTTTCGGAAGGACGAGAGAGAGACTTGGCCAGGGCCGCTCTGTAAAAATGGCGGTGGTCTTGCTGTGACGAAAACAACATGTTTAATGCAAACTTGATGTAAATGCGAGGGAGGGAATGGTGTGTGGAGTCTGCCAAGGACCTCCCCTGCTCTCTATTCCAGTTACACACACCATAGGCTAACAGCACACACACACACAGGGAAATTGTATTTCGCGCATTGGATATGACCCTGATCTTAAAATTCAAGCGCAATGCTTACCCTTTTCTTAATACTAAGCATAACCCCAATTCTAACTGGATAAACACAAATTGGACCCTAGTAGCCTGTAGCAGCAGTGTACCGTAAATCTTATCCCAAGTTAAAGGGTGCAAAGCCAACAATCAATGCTGCATTGCAACTGGTTGGTTGGTTTTAAACTAACGGTGTGTATGTGGATACTTACGCTACAGCTTAACTAAGTCGACTGTAATTGATTCCACAAACCAAAGTTTGTCATGTACTGTAATATTTTCATCTTCAGGCTAATGAAAAAAAAAATTTCTCAAGCAGTTCAACAGTAAGTAATGCTTGCTAAATTGACACACTATCTATGGGTACCACCTATTCCAGCTGGTGATTCGTTATGGACCTTCAGTGGATGCATTTTGGACTCTGCCTTAACTGTGGTTTTTTTTCATTGATATTTATTGCTCTTGAACCATTGACTTGGTAAGATGAAATAAAGCTTTTTAAAAATATATTTTATAATAAACTCCGCTATGTTTTATTTACTGAGAAACGTATTCCTGTACTCAGAAGAAGGTCGGTGAAAGAAAGCCAGAGTGCATGACAACATCGGCATAAAAAAAAGATAGGGATGTCATCTATCACAGAGAATGTGCAGCCAACCTGTACGTCACTGAATTACATCCTCCAGCTCCCCAAACAAGTTTTTTCAATCTTTCAAATCGATGTGGCACCTCAACCACTGTTTTTAGAATTCATTTACACCTAGTGGGGAGCATGTGTAAATTCCAAGTTGTGTCTCAACTCTAAGATTTCACTGAAAACATCTCAAACTACTTAATGCTGCAGTCTTATGTCGAAAAATGCAAAGGTTTTCAATCAACCAAAACCACTAATTCATTCCCTAGCTCCAACAGCCGACATTTAAAACAAAATTAACGCATGCCATTTACCTAACCTTAACCACAATACTAACCATCTAGTCCTTTCAGTCATAATTCTGTCCAATAAATAAAGTATATACCCTACATTACGTATAAGTCTCCCTTAAAAAAATATAATTCATGATGTTTGCATGTATACATTGCAAATTCCCACATACACACGCACACATACACACACAAACATTCACACACACACACACACACACACATTTACAACAGAGAGAGAGAGAGAGAAAAAAACACAGGAGTATGACAGCGATAATGACCAATTGCCCTGCACTTGTTTGGAGTCCAGGTTAGCCGTGGTAGCCGATTAGATGCATTAAGTTGTCAGATTTGAAAAGGTGCGCTTGAAAAGTGGCATGATTGAGCCCAATCGATAGAATTGTGCTTCCAAATGCATAAGCTGATGGACCCTGCAGCCTGGTCTCGTAAACCTGCCTCTGTAGTGGTGTATTTACGGTCCTTGGTAAGATCTATGCTGACACTCTGCTAGCTATAAGTTTTCCGTCTTCCAGACGAGATGTTAAATGGGTTGCTGACTCACTGTGGCCATTAAAGTCAGTCAGTGTCAGTGTCATCAAAACATCAGGGGCTCTCTGGTGCCCCAACCTGGCTCATTCCCACCTGCCACCTAATTGTCCCCCAGTTTAATTGGCTAAAAAGAATTTTTTCTCCCTCTCCACCTCAGCTGATGTGAGGTGGGAATGCAATGCCGCGAGCATTCTGGAGCAAAATGGCTGCCGTGCATCGCCCAGGCCGGTGCTGCACATTGGTGGTGGTTGAGGAGAGTTTCCCCGCAGCACTTTGAGTGTGAGAAAAGTGCTATGTAAATACAAGCATTATTATTATTATTATTATTATTATTATTATTATTATTATTATTATTATTAGCCTGGCCCCTTGCCTTTTTATATAACAGAGCCATTTTTACATTCACACAAGTATAGCTATTTCATACATTTGTCATGCCTTTTTTTATGCAAAGACGATGTGTATTTTAAGCAGCAACGTTTCCAAGAGACCATGACTGCAGTTTCAGCTGGCAGACACATTTAAATCATTTACGGTCAGCTGCATAACAGTCGGCTTAGACAAGTTCCTAATGGCGGTAACTCATCACACAGAAAACCTGAAAAACGTGTGAAACACACATTTGTGTGAATGTGCTAAACTTCTCTCAAATACACAAACCAGAGGTGCTGGTACACACAGTACTCATGACTGCCCTGTAGCAAATTCTGAGCATTTTATCAAATTGACCAGCAGGTGGTGCTGCTTCACAAAGAATTCCGCCTGAGCAAGCCTTTCAGAATTGGCGTGTCACGGTCCACACGCTCCACACATCTCACAAGGTGTCTAGGGGGCGCTGTTCTCGAGCGCCACTCTTAATTCCCTTTACCGGGGTCGTTTCACCATGCAGTGACGAAACAACCGCAACGGATGTTATTTTATTTGACAGAGGGAGTGAGCGAGCGCACGAACGAGGAGTCCACAAGAGGGTTAAATGCATCAATGAAGGAGTAAGTGGGTGTGTGAGCGAGTGAGTGAAAGAATGAGTGAGTAGCGAGTGAGCTAGTGTGTGAGCATGTGAGTGAGTGAATGAGTGAGTGAGAAAGGGAGAGAAGTGAGAAAATGAGTGAGGAAGTGAGTGAGAGAGAGAAAGAGTGAGTGAGTGTGACAGTGAGTGAGTGAGTTTACAGAACGAGTGAATGTAGTGGGACACACACACCACTGGCAGCCCGGGGTGCAGACCCAGCCCAAAAACACGCTGTGCTTATTTTCTCTGGGGCAGGAGCGCAATCCCAAGGCCCAGGAGTGCTTTCTGAATTTCCCCACAGTTTTAGGCTAAGGGGGCATGTGGTGGACATATTGCCCCACACAGGACACCCTGAAACGAGGGGACTCCCCGTTTTTTGAGGCAGCGTGACAGCCGGACAGTGGGAGTGAAAGGGACGTACCGTTGCGCGCTTGCTGTCTGGCTTCTGCGTCGGGCGTGGCCTCTCCGTTCTGAGGGGGGGATTTGGGCGACGACTCCTTCCCCCCGGGGTCCTGGTCCCCTTTCTCAACTTTGGGCTGCTGCTCGACGGGGTCCTTCTGTCCCTCCTCTGCCTGATTCGGCTTGCCTGCCTGGCTTGGATCCTTATCCTGGCTCGGCTTGTTGGCCTGGCTTGGATCCTTATCCTGGCTCGGCTTGTTGGCCTGGCTTGGATCCTTATCCTGGCTCGGCTTGTTGGCCTGGCTTGGATCCTTATCCTGGCTCGGCTTGTCGGCCTGGCTTGGCGTTGCCTGCTCCGCGTCGGCTGTCTTCGTCCCCTCTGCCTCCTCCTGCTCCTTCTTGTCCTCCGCCTCTTTCTTGGCCTTCTCCTCCAGGTCTGAGGGGGGACAACTTATTTTAGAAAACAAGGAGTAGAACAAATATACGCCAACATCTAACCAACAGGGCCTCCTAGCACATTCCTCAGTCTGACACACAGGGCATCTTGAGCAACTCCTCAGTCTAATACACAGGGCCTTGTTGAGATGAGATCTAAGTCCTAGCCCAAAGCCTTCGGGGTATTTTCCTAGCAAGGTTTCGGCTCTAACGCACATATCCTCAGATCTCCTTAAAAGACTCTCCATTTTGCAGTGGCCCTCAAAACAAAACACTGTGCATGCTGGGGAGGGGGGAAGGGTGGGGGGGGGGGGGGTGACTGCACCTTTGGTGGCCTGGGTCTTCCACTTTTCACGGTTCTTCTGCACCTCCTCGTTCCAGGAGCCCTTGAAGCTTCGGAAGTCGACGCTGAGCAGGGAGCAGTGGAGGGAGGTGCTGCCCTCGGACCCCGTGCTCTTCACACTGGAGCGCTTCCCTTCCGACGGAGGCGTATTATTCAGACTGCAGAGTCACAGAGAGAGTCATACGATTCAGACTGCAGAGTCACAGAGAGAGTCATATGATTCAGACTGCAGAGTCACAGAGAGAGTCATACTATTTAGACTGCAGAGTCACAGAGAGAGTTGTACGATTCAGACTCCAGAGTCACAGAGAGATTCATACGATTCAGACTCCAGAGTCACAGACAGAGTCATACGATTCAGACTCCAGAGTCACAGAGAGAGTCATACGATTCAGACTGCAGAGTCACAGAGAGAGTCATACGATTCAGACTGCAGAGTCACAGAGAGAGTCATACGATTCAGACTGCAGAGTCACAGAGAGAGTCATACGATTCAGACTCCAGAGTCACAGACAGAGTCATACGATTCAGACTGCAGAGTCACAGAGAGAGTCATACGATTCAGACTGCAGAGTCACAGAGAGAGTCATACGATTCAGACAGCAGAGTCACAGAGAGAGTCATACGATTCAGACTCCAGAGTCACAGAGAGTCATACGATTCAGACTGCAGAGTCACAGACAGAGTCATACTATTCAGACTCCAGAGTCCCAGAGAGAGTCATACAATTCAGACTGCAGAGTCACAGACAGAGTCATACGATTCAGACTCCAGAGTCACATACAGAGTCATACGATTCAGACTGCAGAGTCACAGAGTCATATGATTCAGACTGTAGAGTCACAGAGAGAGTCATACGATTCAGACTGCAGAGTCACAGACAATCGAGTGTCACACAGAGTCACAGAGAGTCACGCAAAAAGGGAGAGAATCACACAAAGGCAATAAAGAGAGAGGAGTTTTGCAGACAAAATCTCAGGTAGACAATTGTGAGACTCCAGAATCAAGAGAATCAGAGAGAGAGAGAGAGAGAGTGAGTCACAGACACAGAGTCTCACACTGACAGAGAGTCACAGATCACACAGCTGCAAAGGTAAGGGTCGCAGAAAAGGCTGGTGCCCCTCTGAGGGAGAGGGACGATTTAAAAGGAAGCAGATACGCAAAAGCCCTCATTTAAGGGCCGGGCCGTTTGTCTTCCTCTGCCTGCTGCGTCGGCACACTTTCCTCTAAACGACAGCGGATGATTGGTCTAAACGATGGGTCCGGGGCCGAGAGCCCCTCTGGAAGCGGAGCTCTCAGCGAATCAGCCGCGAGCGTTTCGGATAAGCACCCGGGGCCGCGTAATCGCACGGCCCGAGGAATTAATCGTAATCCTGTGAAAGCCGCCACTGCCGCCGCCGTCGCCGCCTAGCTTTCCAAACGACGTCATCTTTCACAGCTGGCCGGTGTTTCACAGCACAGCCAGGGCCCTTTTTCTGTGGGCCTCAGCTTGTAAATATTTTATGGAAGCTTGTGTGAAGTTCTCTTTTATTGCGTTAGGAAGGATGTTTTTTTTTTTTTTTTTTTTTTTTTTGGTGGGTCGTGACCGTCGTCGGAAGGTGCTGGAAACAGAGGAAGACCGAGGCTGAGGGACTGTGATCAGATCTGGCTCTTCATGCGCGATGGAACAGCTGGACAAATGGGGATGGGGCGAGGGGGGGGGGAGGGCAACATCTGTCTGAACGTTTCTGTTTATGCAATACAGAACCTCTGTAAGAGTGGGGGGGGGAGATGGGGAGGAGGACAGAAAGATAGAGGGAGAGAGGGAGGTGAGGAGGTGAGAGGCCTGAGTGTGTGTGTGTGTGTGTGTGTGTTTATGTTACAGTAGTACAATGTTTGGGTACGTGTATGTGTGTGTCTTTACATAATAGCAGCAGTGACGTGTGTGTGTTTGTGTGTGTATGTGTTTGCATGCCTGTGTTAGATTATAGCAGTAGTGATGTACGTGCATGGGTGTGGATGTGTGTGTGTGTGTGTGTGTGTACATGTTTGTATGACCATATTAGATCATAGCCATAATGATTAGCAGAACTTTTAGACTCCAGCACCATTACATCATAGCATTCCCGACATAAGACCCCATTAAAGCCCGTCAACGTTATCATTCTGCTCCGAACACTTCACAAACAAATGACCCAACAGCCTAACCATGTCCCCACAACACCCCTGAATGTGGCTGGGACTACCCACTGCCTCCCTCCTCAATCTACCCCAATTTAAAAAAGAATAAACAAGGAAAAGGAAAAAAAAAAGACATTTTAAAAGCCGTCTGATTAACAGAGTAGACCCTGCGGGGGACGGCCGTGGAGACGCTGCCCAAGACGGCGCGGAAATGTCGCAGAAGCCAGCCGCGACACAAAAGGGCGGCCGTGATTATAATTGGCTGCCCCGCCCCGGGCCTGGCTGGGGTTAATTTTGCGGCGATAATGCAAGGATGCCGAGAGGAAACAAGGGCAGCGATATAAACAAGAGAGAGAAAGAGAAAGAGAGGGAGGGAGGGAGAGAGGGAGAGAGAGAAAAAGAAAGAGTGAGAGAGAGAATAAAGGGCAGACCTCGGGGTTCATTTGGTAATATGGATGTAAACGTGATTGAGTGAGTTCTTCCTGACTGGCTCTCCCTGACTGGTGATGTTGTGGGGGGTTCAGGCTGCTATCGTGGAATGCTAAGGGGGAGAGAGGCAGCATGGCTCCTGTCATGTATATTGCTCGCTGGTTACAGTGACAGCTATTAGCTGCCGAATATGAATTGTGCTGTTCAGGCAGGGGAGAGACTCAAACAAACACACACACACACACACACACACACACACACACACAAGCCTACACACACACACACACACACGCACACACACAAGCCTACACACACACACACACACACGCACACACACAGATGTGCATGTGATACCACAGGATGGTTTAGCCTTTGAAACAAGAAGCGAAGAGTCCGAGGGCAAATGACACGCGGTGCCTTCCAAAACAGGAATGTCTCTGAGAGGAAGTCAGGCCCCGCGAGGCAGGAAGTGGATTTCGCTCACCTGGATCGACGGAATACCGCCATGTCTGAGCGGGAGGCCTCCTCGATCAGCGGCGAGACGATCTTCTCGGTCATGTCCGACAGAACGGTGAACGTCGGCTCCACGATGAAATCGATGAATCCTGGGGGAAGGGGAAAGCTTGCTATTCCTCTATGCCACACAGACCGAAACCCCGAACCGCGACGGATGCATTATCGAGGTACTGGAACACGTCACATTAAGTGGTAAAATATAACGGGCAGTCGCCAAAGTTTTGCTCTGTTATACAAAGTTGTTTTCTTAGTAGCGCCTGGGTTGAAAGTATTGAAGGGTTTGGATGCGCACCCTTTACTGAGAGCGTTGGTAAGTTCAGAATTACACTCACCTATCTGGGACTGGGCCACCATGGTGGACTTGCGGTCACACAGGGGTGAAAAAGGCAACCCCAACTCTGACTCTTTATCCCCCTGCAAAAGGGGAGTTCAGACTGTGAGCCTGTCGGAGACCACTGAACCAGCGACAAAACACACACACACACACACACACGCACACACACAAATACACATGCACACGCAAGCACACACACACGCATACATATGCACACGCATACACCGATATCGAAAAATGCATTCCTCATTTCCACTTCATTAATGACATTATTGCTTCACATTAAACGCTGAACTCCCGTTCTCCTAACACCGCTGGAAGAAAGCACCCCTGTTTCTACGAGCCCCCCGCGTCAGGCCGTGACCACGGGAGACGAGACGGGCCTCCGCAGAACTCTTCGCGGCAAGCAATCAGAGCTTCATCTAAATCACAAATCCATTTCATTCCTCTCCGCGTGCCGCCCCATGATTGCCCCAGCGAGGGCGCCAGGTAATTGAGATTGCAGGGTTTCAGATTTTATTGCCTATAACCTGGGCAGGGATTGTGCCGAAATGGCAGAGCATATTTTCATTAAAGAAAAGTACAAAATCACCGCCTCTGCGATCTCATTAATTGTCCCTGACATTCCAATTAATATGATTAGTGTCGCTGCACCTGGAAACACAAAGATTGGATCTCGCCATTCCACATCCAGCAATCAAAGTGCATTTTTCAGCGTGCGGGGAGCGACACTTTCTACGCAACGTGAGTTATAGAGAACAGAGAACAGAATCAATTAGCTCCTAATGAAAGAATCTCCAAGTACGAAATCAAAGTTAATAGAGAAATTAATTGGGTTTACTTGGGCTGGGGTGGAGAAGATTTTTCAGCCCGAATGTTTCTGATCTCATTCGTGAAAGTCAAGTCTTTCACTGTCTTGCTTTGCTAAGAGCAAAAACAAACTTTCCACAAAGGACTTTTTTACTTTCAGTCCATGTTCCAGATTTAGGAGGGTTCCAGGTTTTACTCAGTGCAGTATATCCAGCTAACTCAGTAATCCTGGGGGGTATTTTGTGAAACAGGATTACTGAGTTAGCTGGTTAACTGCGCTGAGTAAAACCCGGAACCCTTGAAAATCTGGAACATGGACTGAAGTAAAAAGGGCTTTGTGTAAAGTTTGCTTTTTCTTTCAGCAAAGCAAGACTGTGAAAGTCTGACTTTCACGAATGAGATCAGAAACATGTGCCGAGATTTTGGGGGTTTGGGGGGGGGGAAGGGCTAAAAAATCTTCTCCACCCCAGCCCAAGTAAACCCAATTAATTTCACTATTAACTTTGATTTCGTACTCAGAGATTACAACTACTACTACTACTACTACTGCTACTACTACTACCACTACTACTACTAATAATAATAATAGTAATAATAAGTTATTGCAGTTTTGCAGCCTTTTGCAGGATTACAGCACACAGTGTAAATGAAATGGAAGGTCTTGCAGGTGTAGCTCACCTGTCTGAAGAACTCCTCCAGCAGGGAGGTGGTCCAGCGGTGGTGCAGGTCCCACTTCTTGGCGGGGTGGCTGATGTCGGCGGTGTGCAGGAGGAGCGATAAGGCTTTCGGCTTGTCAATCCTGCGGCACAGGGGCGGAACAAAAGGCGATGTTCACGCGATATGCCGACGATTAATTATTAATTAGCGACTGGCACTGGCATTTGCACGGGTGGCACGGTGGTGCGGTGGATAGCACTGGCTCCTTAGAGAAATAAGGACCCGGCCTGGGCCCCTCTGTGTGGAGTTTGCACATTCTCACCCCGTCCGCGTGGGTTTCCTCCGGGTACTCCGGTGTCCTCCCGCAGTCCAAAGACATGCAGGTTATGCTAATTGAAGACTCTATCGTCTCAGGACGTTGAAAACAAAGAACCTGAACACCCAGCATACCGCCATGATATTTTCAGGCTTCCTGGCATGAGTGCGTTTATATATATGTGTGTGCGTGTGTGTGCGTGTGTATGTGTGTGTGTGTGCAAATGTGTATATTAGGAAAAATCTTTCTGTAGACGAAGGGGCGTCTGAAAGCCTTTTAAAAAACGTTCACCGCTGCTCCGTTCCGGCAGGACTACGTGTCCCTGCCGCCTCCCTCTCTACACGTGCCATTAACGTTTCCGCCGCAGCCAATCAGAGGGCGGAGAGACGTTCACACGCCCCAGCGTCCACCCCGGGGGGATGAAACACCCAGACGAAATGGGTCATTTCAGTACATACATCATGGAAAGGGCCATGAAGCAGCTTTTAAAGCTGCTCAAGTGTGGTGAGCAGGGATAGGAATTTTGAGGGCTCTTTTCAGAGAGAGCGAGAGATAGAGAGAGAGACAGAGAGAGATAGATAGATAGATAGATAGATAGAGAGAGAGAGAGAGAGAGCCAGATTGAATTCATATGGTGAAAAGGCTGGGCGCACAGAAAATCATAACGATGATTTAAGACAGCTGTGATAATGTAGCTGTGTGTTGCATTATGAAGTTTCCCCGGGGAAATGTGAAGTTGCTCTACTAAGTTCCTCCCTGTCCACCTCTGTTGAGAGAGTGGGTGTGTCTTCCCAAAATGGCAGCCGAGCTACAGTGCAGAATAATGCTAATCATTGGTGTTATTGAGAGGAACGCTCCCACTTCAGCTGTAAAGGCCCCATGGAACTGCGGTCTGTTCTTCTGTGAGGTGCGCCCCCTGCAGGATGCAAGCTCACCCTTCAGGCTGCTGCAGGAAGCTCTTCATGGCCTTGATCTGCTGGAAGTGGCACGACATGTCTGTGGCCAAAACCATCTCCACTACCAAGGCCCGCAACTCCCTGTGAGAGACAGAGTGAAAGAGAGAGA
>NC_057936.1:60225039-60240039 GCF_018555375.3 Anguilla rostrata
TCATATATGATGAAGAAAAAAAAAAAACATTGACTGCAGATGTTTTATGAATGCAGTCCAAAAGATCACAAATTATTATGTCACATGATTTGTGCTCCATGGAGACGCGGCAAGGACAGGTTCTTGCCCATCGGGCATCCATCACAAATGCCCTGTATCCAATCCGGTGAAGACCTCACAGCTGGACAGAGTGAGAAGGGGACGGAGGCTCAGATGAATCAGACTGGAATTTAAATGACTTGTCACAGGAAAAACCTTCCAGGGCTGTGAACTGGCTTTGAGCAAAGAGCAATGAGGTCACAATGGGGCTACTATGATGTCATTCGTGAAAAAAAAAATGCGGGGGTGGAATGTCCAGGTTCAGAAAGTAAAAGTCCTCTCCAGTGTTTAGTCCCAATCACCTGGATTTTCTTTTTAGCACAATTCTTCAGACAGGAGGTAGAATTAATTAGTGAGATCAGCTGTCTGAGTTCATGGGTGGAAGAAACACATGGCAGGACCTCTACTTTCTGACCCCTGGACTTTTCACCTCAGTAGGGAACTGACAAATTATATGTGTTTGGAACTTGGGAATGATCTAGGAACCTCCTGACCAACCATTGCACTCCAAAAATACGCAAACAGGTCAGTGTGTCGATTTTTAAAAACCACTGCAATACAAAAGGAAGACAGAACCCCCTCACCATATATGGGTCTCTCTATAAAGGAACTGCTTGTGAAACCATGTCAGACGCTCTGGACAAGAATGATCAATCAATCAATTTTTACTTTACAAAGGATTTGCGGAAAATAACATATCATCTGACTGACTGATTGATCGCCCTCATTCAGAATGTCTTGCCCAGCTCCGACTCTTGTCAGCCAGGTGCCTGAAATGGCAGGCAAATGTGAAGAAAGCAGGTGAGCGGAGAGCTGGGCCGCAGCAGAGGCTGCTGGGAAGGCTGAGACCCACCACCATGCCGGTCTTGAGCAGCAGGTAGTGCACGGTCTGGGTCACGTCGGCCGCGTGCATCAGGTTGTGGTAGGGGTTCTTGTGCTTGCTGTACCCCACCTCGATGGCCTCCACAAAGGACACCAGCGCTGAAATGGGTATCTGTAATACACGCACGCAGTGGTCAGTAGAGCTTGACGTTAGGTCAGTGGTCTTTTGAGCTTGGCGTTTGCTCAGTGTCCGTAGAGCTTGGTGTTAGCTCAGTGGTCTATAGAGCTTGATGTAAGGTCTGTGGTCTTTTTAGATTGGCGTTATCTAGTTGTCTGTAGAGCTCAGTGTTAGCTCAGTGGTCTAGAGAGCTCGGCATTATCTTGGTGTTCTGTAAACCACGGCATTAGCTCAGTGGTTAGTAGAATCATATCATTCTGATTTGGTGGTCAGTAGAATAATTTTGATTGGTTGGCCTAGATGTGACTCAGGCGGTGTCCCAAATGGCAGTTGAACTGACACTTCATGGATGGATGCATGGAATACATATTGCTGGCAAATTGCGGATTTGTCTGGTCACAGACAAATTTCAAAACAAATTAACTTCTCTATTTGAATTGATGTAGTCATTTTAAAGTTTCAGTATTGCTTTTAGTCTTTATCTTTTTCATTCCTTTCCCCTTTTCTCTCATTTTATGTGATCATTGCGTTTTTTATGTTTTTAACTGCGACTTTATTGTCCTTTATTCACGTGTAAAGCACTTTGAATTGCCACTGTGTTTGAAAGTTCACATAAATGAACTCGCCTTGCCTTGCCTTGCCTGGCAGAAATGCCCAAAAACAGAAATGGCACATCACCTTAAAGCGGTTGATCAGGTCGTATCTGGTCAGCAGCTCGTAGAAAATGAACTTCAGCGCGTGCTCTCCGCTGGCCTCGTTGAGGGCGAAGACGTCGAACGACCAACTGTCCACGTTCTGAGAGGAAGAAAGAAAAACATGTCCCATTCGACACGCAAAATTATTTGGATGAGAGAAGGTAGGACACAGCGTACAATTTCATGTTTTCATTTTTTTCTAACATTTTTGTTTGCTTGTTTCCAGAACCATTAAAAATATGAGTACATTGCCAGTGCAATTAATTTACAGTCGATTTTTCTAGATATAGAACATTAAGCTAAATCGACTCTCTTTTATCTTCTTTCTTTCTCTCTCTCTCTGGTGCCAAGTCCTTTCTACTGTCTCACACATCCAGCTCTGTAGAGATTTTTTATTTCTGCATATCAAAGATTAAAATCTTTAAATTTTGATGTTTTGTACCTGTGGAGAGGGTCTCCCATGGAGATGGGCAGATGTGTGTGTGTGTGTGTGTGTGTGTGTGTACCTATGTGTAGTAAATGGGGTAAACCTTAAAGACCACCATGCTTGGAGATCTGGAACGTGGCTGACCTGTTCTGTCCAAGCAGGCTTCCATACCCTGTTTCAACCAATCACCATCCACCTTTCTATCACTGCCAGCGATTCACCGACCCTGATTGGTCCCTGTACCCAGGTCCGGAAAACTAGGAAGTGTCCAGAACGAGGCTCTGGTCCTTTATCACCAAGCCAGCCATGCAAAGCCATTTCCCTAAAGAGTGCCTCTGTTCAACTGGCTAAAGCCTCTGATTCAAAGTCAGAAACCGTGACGACTGAATATTTCAGTCAACATGAAAATGAAGTCATTTATCATGCACTACGGATGGAGCATTCATCATTTTTCCCAGCAAAAATGGAACTTACGTAGATGCTGCACCTCAGTGTGTTTATGTGTACTGTATGTGTGTGAATATATGTGAATATGTGCAAATGCGTGTGTGTATGCGTGTGAATGTCTGTGCGCATGTGTGTGAATGTGTGTATGCATGTGTGTGAACGTGCTTGTATGCGTTTGAATTTGAGTGTACGTGTGTGAATGCGTGTGTATGTGTGCAAATGCATATGTGTGTGCGTGTGTGTGGATGAATGTGTGTGCGTATGTGAGAGAATGTGCATGTGCGTGTATGTGTGTGAATGCGTGCGTGTGTGTGTGTGTGTGTGTATGTATGTGAATGCGTGCGTGTGTATGTGTGTGTATGTACGTGAATGCGTGGGTGTGTGTGTATGTGTGTGAATGCGTGCGTGTGTGTGTGTGTGCTGTATGTATGTGAATGCGTGCGTGTGTGTGTGTGTATGTTGTATGAATTGCGTGGTGATGCGTGTTGCATTGTGTTGGTCTGTATGTAACTGCCTGAATGCGTGGATGGTTGTGTGTATATGTAGAGTGTCCGAATGCTGTGGCGTGTGGCTGATTTATGTGTTTTGTAGTTATGTACGCTGAGATCTTTGACAGTGGTGTGCTGTGTGTTGTTGTGGTGAATGCAAGTCGCCGAGTGGTGTTGTGTGAGTGTATGTAATAACTGAAATGTCGCTTGCGGTGTGTGGTTGTTGTTGTAATGACTGTGTAAGTCGCTGTGGGTGCTGTGTGTGTGTGTATGTGTGTGAATGCGTGCGTGTGTGTGTGTGTGTATGTACGTGAATGCGTGGGTGTGTGTGTGTGTATGCGTACGTGTGTGTATGTACGTGAATGCGTGGGTGTACTGTATGTGTATGGATGCGTGTGCCCCTGTATAAACTCTCTCTGACCCGTCCCTCCGTTTACGACTGGGGCAGATGGCGAGGCGAAGGATCAATCTGGATTTGAAGGATCTGCACCGAGTCCCCCCTCCGCTACCCACAGCCCATTATCTGCACGCCACACTGCAACAGCCGCGGGATCACTGCAATCGGCCGTGTCTGACATCGTACAAACTGCCCGCGCTCGTCGGAAAATGCTCCTCTCACACCTGAATTACCAGAGCTGGGCTGCATCCCACAGCAAGCTCAGAATACAAATTGTGGTCAGAGCAGCAGTGCGGAGCAGTGGTCAGAGCAGCAGCGTGGATCAGTGGTCAGAGCAGCAGTGTGGAGCAGTGGTCAGAGCAGCAGTGTGGAGCAGTGGTCAGAACAGCAGTGTGGAGCAGTGATCAGAGAAGCAGTGTGGAGCAGTGGTCAGAGCAGCAGTGTGGAGCAGTGGTCAGAGGAGCAGTGTGGAGCAGTGATCGCAGATCGCAGGAGCAGTGTGTGTGCGTGTGTGCATGTGTATGTGTGTGTGTGAGTGTGTGTGCGTGTGTAAATGTGTATGAGTATGTGTGTGTGCGTGTGCCTGTGTGTGTGTGTATACCTTTAGCACAGCGATCACAGTGGGTGGGTAGCTTAGCCCCACCATGTTGGAGGTCCGGCGGTACATTCTGCAGGGGGACAGACAGTGGGACAGACAGAGCATCAGAAACACTGGCACGATTAACCCTGTGAATTAAGCACTGTGCTTAAAAGCTCCCCGTGTGAACGGCAGGACATTAAGACTGCATCCAATCCCTCTGGCAGGCAGGATATAAACATTGCATTTAAAGTCCAACCAGAGCTCTCCTCTTGAAAATGCACTACAAGTATATATGAATAAATAAATAGACTAACAAACCAAGGGGGAAGCCTTTGCTGGGACACACTGAGAATCTGTTAATCTGCCTCATAAAAGGCACATGACATGCTCTTAATCTTTTGTTTTCCTCAGGGGGTAAAGCCCCCCCATGTCTGAAAGCTTTTACTGTGACAGCGTGCGCTCTTTTGCTGGATTACACCACACTGTACAAGGGCTCCTGGGCTCCATCCAGAGCAGCGGCTTCCACTGTGAAGTCATAATGGGCCAGGTCACAGAACTGTATGCAGTTCCGTGGGCCATGTCACAATAGCTAAGGAAGCATGTGTGTCACACGCTACTGTGACATCACGGAGCACGGAGGTGTCACCAGGAGTCTTAGCGTTACAGGACTCTAGTAACACCCCAAGTTTTATCCAAATAAAAAAGCTAATCAAACTCCATTTAAACTCCATCAACTCATGGGGCTTAGAGGTAAGGCCTTGCACCCACAGGGATTGTCCCGGCGTGACTCTACAATGGAGACACTTTTTTTGGCGGAAAATCTCATTCGGGATGGGAGCCACGTTGTTCTTCACCTGGCAGCTGGGAATGATGGACGGGCAATAAATGGATGCATGACAACAATAAAATTTTAAGCTGCCGTTACTTGCCCAGGATGCATGAATCATTACACGCAATGGGGGGGGGAAACAAAGCAATGCTACAGAAATGATTCAAATTATGTGGTACCTGAGCAGTAAAGTGCCACCGGTGTCTGCCGGTTTATTGCAGTTTGGGAGCTGTAAAACAGCCGTGTTATTTGACAGCCATATCCCGCCTCCAGCGTTAATGTCATATTTTTAAAACCTTGAAACTACCCTTTCTTTTGTGGAGTACAACAGGAATAAACTTCAATTATCAATTCCTTTTTATATACACAAACCCATAAGCCCGCAAGGTGCGTGTGTATATCATGCACCAGAGGAGGAGATAAAATGTACATCACCACCTAGCAGGCCAAGAGTGGCAACACACCATAATGACCATAGTCAGGTGACCGTAACGAGGTAACCATAATGAGACGACCATAACGAGGTAACCATAGTGACCACAGTCAGGTGACCATAACGAGGTGACTATAAGGAGGTGATCATAATGAGGTTACCATAACAAGGTGTCTATAAGGAGGTGACCATAACAACGTGACTATAATGAGGTGACCATAAGGAGGTAAGGCCATAGTATCCCTGCCTGATTGTGTGATCTCATTCCATCCCCAACTGGCTGGGCGGCCACACCTGTGCACCTGTACTCACACACACACACCTGTGTACCTGTGCCCACACACGCCTGTGCACCTGTACTCACCTCTCCACGAATATCCCAGCCTGCACGGCGTGCACGATGCTCCTGAACCGCGGCTTCTCCTCCGTCCGCCGCAGCATCAGCCCCATCTGCCGCGTGAAGGTGGAGGCCAGCCAATCACGGACCTCCGAGGGCACCGAGTCCGACTGGATGTCGCTGAGCTCATCCTCCGTGTCCACCAGCCGCCTGCCACAGGGGGGCGACATCACAGACCTCACAACCAATCACAGCCTCCAGCATAACTCCACAACCAATCACAGACTATTTATATCCACTCACAAATAGCCTGTGATTGTTTGTTTTTTTATTTTTTAAGCAGAAGTTTATACAAGAGGAATTCTCTGGCAATTCCAGGAATTCACAGTCAAAGAGTGACATCAAAACCGATCTGAATATCCAATCCAATCTGAATTTAATGCCTGCATATCTTTGATGGCGTGATGGCGCAGAGGACTTATTCCTGATTCTACCCTGGAACCGCAAACCTGATTGTGTCTGCGAATCACGCAAGTAGGGAAGGGACGTGCAATCAGCGCACACAAATATGGAGCATTTGAATATGTCATATCACGTCTTTCAGATAGAAGACTTTCCCTTTTAACTTCAAGAAAATGGCACGCGAAATTGTGCCATTTTCAGAAGTCGAAAAAAACAGCATTGCCTATTCTCTGATATCGCCCACAAATCAGCTGTTTATTTTTAAAGGAGGGCCTCTTCTAGTGTTACATCATTTAAATTCAGTTAATTAATTTACATGATCATACTCATTTACACATTCAGTTACTATGGACAGACTCCTAAAGTCGGTGCTGTGTCCCCAGCCTTGATTATATCTGTCACAACAGCTGAGGACCATAATCCCTCAGTTCAGGAGGTAACGGTAAATAACGTTTTGTTTTTTCTCCCCCAAGAAATACCCAACATTTGCATAATATCTTTTTCAATCTTTTCATTAAATCTTTTAAATTTGTTTTTATCTAGACGCATTCATGGCTTGTGCCTCTGTAAGTCATTCCTTTTTTGAGGAGGAAAAGGATGCTGTTTAATTAGAACGTGAGATGGCTTTGAACACAGCTGCTTTCAATGGGCACACAGGGGGCTGTAGAATTCCATCACCTGGGTGTGTAATAAAATTTTTTTTTAAATTGTAAAGGGGGCAAAAAGATGAACTGGTGGGTATGTGGAAAGGACATGTTTATCAAACACAGACACGTTAATGAGATTCCTGGGAACTGTGTGAAAAGACTTGTACCAAGCCATCAAATCACAGAGAGGACAGTCATTATATAATGGGGTAAAGCCATCCTAACATCTCCGCCAGTAAATATTCAGTCAGACAGGGACATGGGGAATGTTACGCTGCACCCCCACCTTCCTCATTCTCTCTCTCCCTCTCCCTTTGCCCTCTCTCCCTTTCTCTCTTTCGCTCGCTCTCACTCTCTCTCACGCTCTGTCTCTCTGTGTCTTGCTCTCTCTGTCTCTCACATGCTCTTTCTTGCACTCTTACTCTCTCTCTCTCTCTCTGTCTCGCTCTCTCTCTCCTTCTCTATCTCTATCTCTCAATGCTGTGAAAGTCCATCAGGCCAGAAAGGACCGTGGACAAGATTTCACAGAGAGAGAGAGAGGACCGCAGTCATTATCATACAGTCAGAGAGGACCACCGTCACAATTACACACAGTCAGAGAGGACCACAGTCATGATCACACACACAGTCAGAGAGGACCACAGTCTTGATTACACGCAGTCAGAGAGGACCACAGTCATGATTACACGCAGTCAGAGAGGACCACAGTCATGATTACACACACAGTGAGAGAAGACCGTGGTCATGATTACACACAGTCAGAGAGGACCTCATCTGTGCTTGTTGCGATTCGTATATTTATATAATAAATTAGCAGTTGGGAGTTTTCTAGAGAGAGCTGTCTGTGATTCTCTCCTTCAGTGTCAGTGGAGAACCAGCTCCACCAATGATTGGGGGGCAGGTGTTAGCTCCGCCCATTCATGGGCACATGAAGCCTTGTCCTCCCATCACTAGAGGGCAGTAGAGTGATCACTCCCGTACAACAATGTGACATTGAGCTGCATCGGCGTTCGAGCCCTGGGTTTGGCTTCATAGGGTCTTCTGTATGTGTAGCTGCCACACTTTTAAACATTGAAGTCCTGGCTGAAGATGCAGCATATTTAAAGGTTTTTAAAAATATATATATATTTGTAAATATTAAAAGGAGGGAAAGTGAAGGAGGAGGAAGTGGCCGCACCGTGTCTCCTCGATGTAGACAGACTCGAGGACCGAGGCTGCATACTCCAGGTTCTTCTTCAGGTCGACGACGGAAGCCTCGCCGCGCTCCAGCTGCTTCACCAAACATCTCAACCTGTGGCGGAAACAAGGGCGGGAAAAAAAACGCAGTCAGATCGCCCTCTCAGCCTGAACACACCGGCGGAAATACGCAGTTAGCCCACCGTCGTAAGCTGGACACAGGGAGAGAGACGCACTACTACTACTGCAAAGAACAAAAATCATAACAATAAAATATCATATTTAACAACTGGGCCACAATCATCCTAAATCATTCCCATAATGCACCTTGAGAACGCGCCCTCTTCTTTTTTTTTTTTAAATCGGTGCAGTGAGCTTCCTGATTGAAATCCCCTTTCTAATTGCAAAGCTCTGTGGTCAATTTCCATCAGGGCTGATTACAAGGCGTCCATGACGACGCAAAGGGGCTTAGCTCAGTCATGCAAATACGTGCACACATGCTAGCACAAGGACACAAGGCTAATTTCTCATTCATATGTGTATCACAAAACCAATCTAATCTAATCTCTTTCCTTACGGCAATGTCAGTGTACGGACGTAAAATTAAGTGAGTTCAGAGCTAAAATTAAAGTGCGACAAAAGATAACAACAGCACCATGTTTTTTCCTTTGAACGGATCACATCAACAACATTAATCGCAATGGTAGAGCTCTCCTGACTGCCACTTAACCACAATGAATTTAGCTTTTCATGTCAACAGCTTTTCATTTCTCTCGTAACCATCCAATTAAGGAGAACAGGAGGCCCAGTGGATTGTGGGTAAGTCCATATTAACCAAGCAACTGTTGCCTTGGACCCGCATGCGTAATCAGGGGCGAGCCAGGTCCCCTTACCAATTCCCCCAAAATAATGAACCAAGACCATGATAAATAGATATAAAACAAACAATAAACAGACGGCAATAAACGGAATTCACAAATGAATGAATAAGATAACAGCCCTGTCTCCCCCCCCCCCACCTCCTCCACCCCAGCCCGGGGGTTTGGTGTTTAAAGGTGCTGAATTTGTTAATAGCCAGAGGGGTGGTGAGGGTGCTACTGTTTGGGGCGAGGAAGACCTCCCCAGCACTCACAGACAGACACGTCTCGCGGATATGACCCAACCTGCCCCCCCACCCCCACACAGCTGATGCTATCAGAGGATTAGACAAAGGCAAATCTTATTCCTCTATTCCCAAGCACACCCCCCCCCCCCCCACCCCCCAGCTGTTGTTGACATTGGACAAACAAAAACACTTGGCTCCGATAAGTAGCTACCGAAAGCCACAGTACAAGCGGTCACTGAAGTTTGTTTGCGCTCCCGTTCCCTGTTTTCCATTTTAAAATTGTATTATTTGAATTTTATTTATTTATTTATTTATTTATTCATTTATTTTCCCCGGAAGGGCACCGCTCGCCCGCTACATGCCAATCTCAGCCAAGCCAGAATGACGCCGCCCGTGAACGTTTCCCCGCGGACGGCGACTTCAGAAAAAAACGCAGCCCCGCGTTTCCAGATGCGTCGCACCTCGGCGCGATTATTCACGCCTCCGTCCTCCCCGTGCGTTCGCGACGCCTCAAATCACCATGTGATTACATCCATTAAGCGCAGCGCGAGGGAGAGAAACGGGCCAATTATGAGGCAGAAATTAAAAGGTACCCTGGACCAACAGAACAGCAAAGTCATTTGTGCTGAGGGGCATTAAACTTCTCAGTGCTAAAGAGGGGCAGCAGCTTAACTGCCAACTGCCCAGACGCACTGGCACTGAACTAATGTGTTGTCTATATTGTTGATCTATTGTCTGAAATGGTCTGTGCTTGTGTTGTCTGTGTAGCGCTGCATGCTAGCTGTATGTGTGCAAGAGCCTCTTCTTAAAATGCAAAGCCATCTGCTGAAATGGCAAATGAAGTTTTTCAATTTGAGAGAGCAGTGTGAGAGGAGTCTCTCTCCGGTTCGATTGGAAAGTGCAGGTCAGGCCGGCAGGCCCATGTTCTGGTGAACAGCGCGAGCCCAGACTGCCCCCGGACTATAAGAAGGGTTTAATCGAACTGGTCACCGTTCAACAGCAGCAAAGCATTGTGGGAACGGCAAAGGCATTGATTTGTTTGGATGCTGAACACAATGTTCCACAGGTCAGCCGACATCACAGCTTGCAATGCAGAAGGGCTGAGGCTTTTGTAAATGTCTCTTCTTTTTTTATTTTGGATTAAATCCAGTTGTACATAACACAGAGTCAAAGAAGGTGCAGGAATGCATTAAATTCTACTTTAAAGTTGGAGTGAAATTTTGAGAGTACTTGGTGTGTGACTCCAGGACAAAAACATGTCATCGCTTCATCTGGAATTTGGACTTTAGATGCATGCTCATCCTCTCATTTGCTTTCAGCATCTCCAAAGGGGCAGCTTTCATTGTAAGGTAGCCATTGCAGTTAACATGAGAAAACTGCCCTCTCCCACATTTGAGACATTTCGGCAGGCTGAAAGCAAAAAGAATAAAGCTGTTGAGTGATGTCATTTACGGTTATGTGATGTAATTTCCAGGCGTGTAGCAATGTTTCTGGCTGAGAGATCAGCTACCAAATGAAAACTACTTTGGTATGCAGGCAGTGCACTCTAGTACTTCCAATATCTCTCCACAAAATTGCACAAAAAGGCCTGTAACCATGTACAACAAAAAAAATGCAGCAATTTAGATAACCCAGCTGACCTCGCTAAGTGTTTATGAATTTAAATAATTCTGATCTGTGAGGAAATGTATTGAGTCCGCCTGACCCTATGCCGCCTCTTGTCAGTTTCAGAAAAGGGCGATTATTCCAGCTCTTGTTGATTAGAAAAAAAGTAATTAACCTGTGTATGTAATTTGCATCAGGAAGGTGATTGTGTACTAGCATACAAGCCTTCTTCTCTTACCATTCCTAAAAACAAGAAAATTAATTAAAGAAAGTAAAAGGATAGAATGTTCTCTCACTCACACACACAAACACACACACACACACACACACACACAGGCACAGTCTCTCTATCTCGCTCTATCTCACTCACACACAAACACACACACACACACACACACACACACACACACACACACACACACACACACAATGCACAGGCACAGTCTCTCTCTCGCTCTGACACACACAAACACACTCAAACGCACAGGCACAGTCTCTCTCTCTCTCTCACACGCACACACACACACACACAAATGCACAGGCACAGTCTCTCTATCTCGCTCTATCTCACTCACACACAAACACACACACACACACACAAACACACTGAAACGCACAGGCACAGTCTCTCTCTCTCTCTCACACGCACACACACACACATACAGATGGCTGGCTGTGGACAGATATTCACAGACAGCCCGGGGCATTGCAGTGAGTTAGGGAGTGGAGGCCATTCATAAGATGAATCTGCTAACGGTCTCAAAGCTCAGTGGCATCCTCTCCCGACAGCCTCGTCTATCAGTGAGCACACGTCACAGGGTTCAGAATTAATGACTAATCTGTTCACTCTTTGCCAACGGATCCAGCTCATGGACAAAGTCAGTATTTACCCACAAATGCTCTCTCTCTCGCCCCACTTGCCACTGTTTCCTGTGGCGTGGGCAACAGAGAGAGAGAGATAGGCCTGAAGATGTGGACCCACGCGAGACAAGAACTTCTCACAATGTTGCTACTATGAAATGGCAATGTTACAGCATTGAGGAAACATTCCAGTAACATTGAAGAAAGCATTGTGAGTTAGCTGGGGAGATGCCGATGGCCAGTCCAGAGTAGGCCACAGATCACATTCAGCTTCTCAACAACTCTGCCCAGATAGAAATACAGTCACGAGTTAAACTTTGCACTTTAAAAACGAAACAGAAAAAAATAAAATAAAATACAGCAGTAAGTACATTTACAGATTTTGCTCAAGGCGCATGGGCTCAGTGGGATGTTGCGAGGCTTGTCCAGGAAATGACACCAGGCCAAAAGAAATAAAAAGAGGAAATGGCTGAGTTTTGGGTGGGGTGTGATCTGGGAGCAGGATGAGGGACCCCCCCCCCCACTTTGGTTTATGTTTGACTTTTTGTACAGTTCCCTTCTTGTTGGTGTATCACGTGAGTGTATTTACTCTGTACACATATCTGTGGAGTAAAGAATTAGGAAAGATACAGAGAGGGAGATGGGGACAGATGAAGAAAGAGAGACAGAGGGAGCGAGATAGCGAGACAGAGTGTGAGGTACAGTGAGAGAGGGAAAGAGAGGCACAGAGAGAGGGAAAGAGAAACACACAGAGAGGTGGGGAGGGTAGAGTGTGGGTCTGTAAATCCCAGCCTCAGCCTGTTTCTTCCTGCACTCAGCAGGCTTCCCTTACTGTCTCCGCTCGCTCATTCCGTTTTTTATATTTATTTTTTTACTGCGCTCTCCAAAAACAGGACCAATACCTGAAAGCCCTTCACGCGAATTCCGTGCCCCAGCCCAACATGACCCAACCAAGGCACAGCAGCGGGGAGGAGGAAACCCCCCTGAGGATGCAGGGAGAACCGTGGGTGGATTGTCTCTCTCTCTCTCTCTCTCTCTCTCTGTTTCTCCAACATTAACAGGCAGCAGCCAGGGAATTCTGAGGAAGATCTCACCGCAACTTCCTCATGGATCTGACTCTATGCTGCCCCGGTGACTCTATGTTGCCCCGGCTACTCTATGTCACCCCGGTGACTCTATGTTGTCATCATCAGCCATGAGATTTATATATACATAAAATTAATAATAATAATGGAAAAAAAAAAACATAAAAACATTGGCTTGACATTAAGGCAGTGTCGTGTGAACATCTGCATCCTGGCTTGTGTCATGAACAGAGGCGCCCATGGGGAACAGGTTTGACCCAATTCTCTCCCCAGCTGCTGAGGCTACATAGGGTGCAGGACATGCAGAGAGAGGGAAGGGGGTGGGGGGGGGGGCAGCAGGAACCCAACTTCCTGTGTATCTGTCTGTGTATTTCACAGCTGTGCACAGGGTGGGGGTAAGAGGATTACACTCAAGCACTGTCTTCATTCATTTTCTTCTAGTCCTCAGTATTGGCCTATGTGGCAGGACAACAGAATGATATTGTGAGGACCTGTTGTCTGATAGACTGTATCTCTGTGAGGACACACACTCACACATTCACACACATATCATAAACACACACACACACACACACACACACACACATCACACACACAGTACTGTATGACACATGTGCACACACACATACAGTACTGTATATACACACTCACACACATACAGTATATCATACACATGCAAACACACACACACACACAATAAACAAGCCAGAGAGAAAGAGACAGACAGTGAGAGAGCGATAGAGAGACAGAGAGAGAGAGAGAGAGTGATGAGAGGTGTCAGTCATATTCAGAGATGAAAATCTGAGAATAAAAAGTGTGCTTCAGTAATTTTAGCGAAACCGGCGAAGCGAACAGAACAGGCCTCGCACCCTCGCTCCGAGGTTCTGCGAAATCTCCCCCCACGGGGCCAACGCGTAATCGATGGAATCAAGTCGATGTCATCCCATTAAAAGATTACAGCTACCCAGAATGCACTCCGATTGTGAATGATAAGAGCACAGAACACGACAAACAATGGACCGCTGGTTTTTCTGAACGGCGTTATGACCTTCTGACGAGCGGCAAAGACGCACGGCTGTGGAGTCACCCAGCGCTTGCCCTTAACGCCAACTGGCAAATAACTGCAAGTGCAAGTGTATTTTTTATTTATTTTTTGTTCCCACACAGGCAATTTGACAAGGAAAATTGGTGATTTGCTGAACTTGTCAAAAAAAAAACTAAACTAACAAATGACAAAAGTCAAAAACTTGCCCACAATTATTTGGAAATCATCGCTCCAAGGACAGTTAATGCAAGTTTAGTAAAAAAAAAAAATTCAGTTTATTCAGTAAATTTACATTTATTGTTTTAAAAAAAATTATTTATGCATTTATTTATTTTTTTATAAAAATAAATGTATATACTGCAAAAAGCAAGAGAGTCGCACTTCGGTGGAACGACAGCTAGATCGGCTATCATTGTTTAATGCAGTTCCGAAGGATCCTTGAACAGACAGGCTGTTTCCCTTTGGGCTGGGGGGGGGGTCTCGTCATAATCATAAATAAATCAGAAGACGCTGATTTGACTCCTGTAGCAGGTGGTGCAGTCGGTTTGTGATGGCAGCCTCAGTCTGGCCCCCCTGCAGGGCTCATCGCATCAGCCGTATGAGATATCTGCATCGCCGCTGGACACTGCAGGGCCTGCAGAGCCGCACTCCCGAGGCACTGGTTCTCAAAAACAACTTTTCACATCTCATCAGTATTTATTTGTTTAAAAAAAAAAAAAGAAGTGTTATGTTTCCTGTAGTGTTTTCCCTCTCACAATTAAATGCACTCTTGTGTAATTTGGAAAAGGGAGGTGAGGGTGTCCAAAACACCAGTTCCAATTTAGGGGGTAATTTGTCCTGTCTGCATCCCCCTGGTGCCCCAAACACCACAGCAACAACACAGATATCCCATGATGCAACTCTTCGTTTGCCGGTAAACAACTCCAGCTTGCTACGGAATCTGGGGAAAAGCTCCAATGAAAGCTCCCATGATGCATCTCACCATGAGATGAGATGAAGACGGAGAAAGAGAGAGAGAGAGAGAGAGAGAATGAGAATGATAGAATAAGTAGCAATATACTGCCTTTTTATATACATTAATCGTATATACTCCATGCCTTTTGAGTGCCGTTAGATTCTGACAGAGGGTGCCCATTCGGAAGAGGCAAAGACATGCAGCCACCTCGTGCAGAACTGCCCGAAATCAAGGGATTTATGATGCGCATTTAAAATGAGCTCACACTCAAACGTTTCTATGGCTCCCAACATCAAATATTCAAATAACTCAACCCGTGTTGCCCCG
>NC_057936.1:60245039-60285039 GCF_018555375.3 Anguilla rostrata
AGTCTCTGTCCACGGGTGTTCATATGCAAGTTTTTCAGCAATTTTAATCCAACAACTTGGAGATCACAAACATGTCAGAGTCAACATGATCGTACGATATGTTGCTGGGCTTGTACCTACAAACAACACCTAGCCTCCCGGTGCCCTCACGTGTGAATGCCATCAACCTGGTGGAACACTGGACAGTCGTTGGTCGAGCGAAGAAGAAGAGAAGCCACTGGGTTTCTGGAATAGTTAATACGCAGCGTTCCACATTCTACGCCCTCTATTGATTACACTTTAATCTCTTTCAGCTGGATTTTCCGCTACATCTCATATTCAAAAGCAAATCTTTTCAAAGAGGCTTAGACCGAGGACTTATCTCCCCAGCTGACACAAAATGATCTCGCAATGTCGCTGTCATGTTTTGTCAGTGTTGTTAACCTCGCTGCTACACGGCAGCAACATTGCGAGAAGGTTTTGCGCTAGCTGGGTCTTATATATGTGTGTGTGCACGCGTACGGGAATATCTCATTTTCTACAGCTGTAACAGACTTTACAAGAGACCTAGAGGGATCATGCACAGGACACGGAAGATGAAGATTTTACACAGAACATTTTTGCTGAGTGCATTGCATTTGTTTGTGTGTGCGTGTGTGTGTGCGTGTGCGTTCGTGCGTGTGAGCAAGTGTATTTTCAGCACTATGCATGAACCTCTCCATTTTTTGGTCATTCTGGGTTTTAACACACATTGGAAGTTCTCATCCAGCTCTGTGTACTGTCCGAGTTCTGTAACTGCGCAACTAATAAAGTTTATTCAAATCCCCGAATGACAAAGCCGTAATGTGAATTGGTTAAAAAAAAGAAGAAAAAAAAGAGTTTCTGGCTTTTGCTGCTCCAGGAATTCCATTTTTTATTGTCACCCTTACAAGGTTTACGCACAACACAACAATACATTTATGTACATGCTGACACACATTGCACGAGTGATTTTCATTCAAAAAATGAAAAATGAAGTGAATTAGCAATGGCGTGCGTGCAAAGTCCAGCACGGCCCCTGTTTTTCCCAGCAGGCTCGTGGTTAGAGCCATTATTCTCCATCCTACAACAACAGGACGGCCGCCATGTTCCTTGTGATTCACTTAACCACTCAATTAGCCAGATAAAAAGGATGATGGATGGGCGAATAAAGAAATCAAATAAGACAAGGGGGGGGGGGGGGCAAGAATGCCCGTCCAACAGAAACCAGACAGAAAGGGTGGAGGAGGAGAAAGAGAAGAGAAGAGAAGAGAAGGGGGGTCGAAAGGAGGGCGAGGGTGAAGATGCCATTCTTTTGCATTAGCTCGTATTTACAGACTTAATGAACTTGTTAATGTCATCGTCAGGGCCCCATTAACGACATGCAAGACCTCAAGCTTGAGCGAGAGAGAGAGAGAGAGAGAGAGACAGACAGAGAGAGAGAGAGAGAGTGAGCGAGAAAGCGAGAGAGAAAGAGAGAGAGAACAAGACAGCGAGAGAAAGAGTGAGAGTGACAGAGAGAGAGAGAGAGAATGAAGGAGGGAACAGAGCAGTAAACAATGATAGAGCCGGGGTGACGTTAAGCAGACATCTAGGAGAACCTCATTTCCCTAATAAACCCCTCAGTACCCCAAAGACATCAGGATTGTCGCACTCATTGCACAGTGAAGCAGGAGACACACCCACAGCAGTCTCACTCCTGTCCAGCCTCTGTGCTGCGCGGGGGTGGGGGGGGGGCGGTTGTGTGGCTCGTCTGTGATGCAGAGGGGGGCTGTCCTGTCTGTGATGCAGAGGGGGGCTGTCCTGTCTGTGATGCAGAGGGGGGCTGTCCTGTCTGTGATGCAGAGGGGGGCTGTCCTGTCTGTTATGCAGAGGGGAGAGGTCGTGTCCTGTCAGTAATGCAGTGGGGGGTGGGGGGGGGGGTGTTGTGTGGATCGTCTGTGATGCAGAGGGGGGGCTGTCCTGTCTGTGATGCAGAGGGGGAGAGGACGTGTCCTGTCAGTAATGCAGTGGGGGGGGGGGGCTGTCCTCGGGGGCCTGACCTTGGAGGGGGATGAAAAAAACGCGGCACGCCGCCTGTGGAATGGCGTCACGGTAACCAGAGCCGCCAACACAATTCCCAGCCTGCACAGACTGCTACGTCACCCCCCTGGGCTGGGGGGTAGGGGTGGGGCTGAGAGGGGGCTGGGGGTGGGGTGGGGCTGAGAGGGGGCTGGGGGGGGGGGGGGGGGGTAGGCGGGGTGGGGGGGCGGCGATGAGCTCAGGCATAACGCGAAATGTCAAGGTTTAACATAGCGCAAGGTTAAAAACGTTAGCGCCGCGCTGCGTATCCATCTCCCAGCATTCCTCCCTACACTCGGCCAGTGGGTCCCACAATGGTGTGATGTCATGGAAACACTGAGGGGGGTGGGGGGTAGATGTTTGGGAGCTGGCCCAGGTACTGTGTGTTCTCTTAAACTCTCCAATGGGACAGTGTGTCTTCTGTCTATAACACACTCAGTTTGGGGAGGGGAGGGGGGGAGGGTGACATGGGGCAGTGGCATAGTACAACGGCCAGGGAACTGGGCCTGTACCTCAGAGCTTGCGGGTTTGATTCCCAGCTGTGGCATGGCTGCCCTTCCCTGCGGAGAGGTGCTTAACCTGAGCTTCTTCAGTGAAGCGCCCAGCCGTATAAACAGATTGTATGTGAAAGAATGTAATCAGTGTAAGTCGCTCTGGATTACAAAAAAAAAAAAATATTTAATAAAACATTCGTCTGATAATTTTTAACAAGGAAAATCCTCTCTGGTGCCTCTGTGAATTGAAAATTTGATGTGCTAATTGGATGAGGCTTTGACGAGAGCGGAACTCAGAGTGAGATTAGCGCCTTCCCTTCTGCACCCCCTCAACCCCCCCTCCCTCTCCCCCAACCACACCCCCACCCCCCAAAAAAAAAAAAAATTCTGAGAACATTTATATGAACAGAGAGAAGGCCTTGCTTTTTTTCTGACCCCTAGCCCCATCCCAACCACCCACCCACACACCCACTTTGTGAAGGTCACGGCACAAAATAAAAGGAAAAAAGAGGGCAGAGAGGAAGAGAGGAAACGCTAGTTGAGGAACAATCTTCCTCTCGCTTCGCCGTCGTTCAGGTGCGTCCCCACACCTGAGCGATCCTGCTCTCGGGTGATAACAGAAAGCGGGGAGACCCAGACTGAGCTTGTACTCAAACCCTTACATACACTAATCCCCCCCCCCCTCTTTTCACCGTGACAACAGTCGCGATGCTCATATCGGTCAGGCGAAGGCACTTATGCCGCTTATGGTCTTCCACAAAGACCCAGAAAGATTCCATGGGGTGGATGAAGGGACTATGAGAAGGGCTTGGTGTGCGTCATGTCAGAAAAAGGAAAAGAAAAGAACAGAAAAATATACTGGTATTTGTCGGATATGGGTCAAATATGAGTCAGGAATACTTGAGGTTAAAACCAAGGGTTCAGGCAGATCCATGGGAATTTTCAAAGGGACATCCGTTTGCAAGCCAGAATGTGAACAAAGAATTTATGTTTCCAAATACTGCTGAAAATAATAGGTTTTTTTTTACTTTCAGCCATCTGTACAAATATTGCTAAATTTAGCTAGACCCAGTATATAATATACACAGTAGATCTATAATTTTTTGTTAACGTAATTACTCTGGCACGCTTTTACGGTTTTACGTGGTTGTTAGGTATATAAACCTGATTTATATTTGGGTTCTACAGCAGAATAAGCTAGCCGGCGTGTGATGCTTTATTGATGACAGACACACACTCTCTGGCGTGGCTGTGTTGTCAGACAGGGGCCAGGCTCTGTCGCACACATGACTCCTCTTCTCCAAAACGCTGTAAGTCACTCCGGGTAAAAGCATCTGGTAAATGAACGCGACGCGCTGCAATATTAATAATACACTCTCCTCTGACATTTACACCAATCAAAGAGAAGGCCTCACATGGACGGGGGAAAGGGTGAATGTCACTCACAGAGGCCCTGGGGGGGTGGGGGGGGGGGACGGGGGGGATGGGGACGGGGGCGAGGGGGTGAGGGCGGGTGACAGGCTGATCCAAACTGACCCCTCTGCATTTTTAAAGCCCCTGTCTGTCCGTGCCAAACGGTTGCGGGTGCACTGTGATCCTGTCACCGTGTCCTCCCACTTATTTGGAGGAAAGGCTATAATCACCCCAGACACAATATCCTTCCCCCAAACCAAACCTCTCTTTCTCTCTTCCTCTCTCTGCCTATCTCCCTTTCTCTCTCTCTCTCTCCTCTCCTCCTCTCTCCTCTGCTCCCTCCTCTGCTCCCCCTGCTCCTCTCTCCTGTCTTGCTCTTCTCTCTCCCTCTCTCTCTCCTCTCCTCTCTCTCTCTCCTACCTCTCTCTCTCTCTCCTCTCCCTCTCTCTCTCTCTCTCTCTCTCTCTGCCTCTGCCTCTCTCTCTCTCTCTCTCTCTCTCTCTCTCTCTCTCTCTCTCTCTCTCTCTCATTCATCAGCTCCCCTCCGCTCCGAGCGGGAAAGGCAGAGGCGAGCGAGTCTTGCGCGTGTCTGCTGTCGATGGCAGGCGCTCGGAGGCGGCGGTTTGAGTTTCACGCGCGTGCAGCTCGGCGGGCGGCGAGCCGTGGTAGGCCTATCGGTTCTCGCGGCAGGATTAACGGCTCGGTCCGGGCCCCGGCCTCTCCAGCGGAGGCTCAGCGGCGCAACCTCGCCGTCCTCTGCCATGTCAGAGGACCGGGCCACGCCCAAGTAGATCAGGGGAGCAGGTGGAAGGAACAGGTGACAGGATTCTGCGCCAAGCGAACAGCACTTGTAATGACGGCCCTTAACCCTTTGAAGAGTAGGTTTTTTGGAATGTTTCCTAAAAATTCTAAGTCAGTGTTCTAGAACTCGGTTGTTTTCAGTTACCAGCAGTGATTGTTACATCAGCATTAGAATGTTTAGTTAAGAACATTCTAATCACACATTTGTGATCCTAGGCCTTAAAGGATTAATAAAGCAACTGGTTTCTTTTTTGTTTTACTGGGCTCGTCTTGTTTGGTCTGGCTGTTGATTTATAAGGCTGAATCAGTTGTGACACTATGCAGGAGAAAAAACACCTCGCCCCTGGAAAGTGTAGTTTTTTGAAAGCATTTCTTGAAATTAAAAAAAATATATATATAAAAAAAATTGGCAATAATAATAATCCTGTCAAGAAGTGTACTTTTTTTTTTCCTCTTTCTGGTTTGCGCAGTATGGAAGGAAACACGCACGGAATTATAAACAGGTAGCTAATGGGGCATAATTTTAACTCGCTTGTAAACACAACAGTCCCGCAGGGAAAAAAAAAGCACCTGGCGGTAGAGAATGTAGATGAGGAGGAAAAAAAAGGAGCTTTGTGCACGACGCACTTCCTTGCACGTGATTGGTCCGAACACTGCAATGAGAAGTCGTAGACAACCGATGTCTTTCCTGCACTATACAGTGCACTCCAAACGTGTGGTAGTGGCAGAGTGAGATTTATTTTTCGATATAAACTCAAGGCACTTGGATTTGAGATCAAAAGAGGAATTTGAGCTGAAAAAAGGGGGACCCAACACAAAAACAACCGTTTCTCTAAATGGTGAAACAAACACGCATGTAGATACCATGAAAAAAGGAGATTGTCCGTACTTTTGTCTCATATACACACTTTGATCTCAAATCCAAATGCTTTAAGTATACAGCAAAAAGAACAAATTTCACTCTACGGCTGAGATCTTTTATGGAGGGTTCTGTATGACATGGCAAGCTACTCCACACACTGCCAATTTATTTAACCGTGTGAACTCAACCTGAAAAATTAAATGTTGCTATTCCTTTTTATGGGGGGCGGGGGCCTCTGGTAGGAGGAGAATCTTGCCTCAGGACCAGGAGTCAGAATCTGGCCTTGCCGTAACCACGGAGATGGATTGGGGGGGGTGGGGGTGAGTTTGGACAGCAGCAGGACCAGTAGCAGCACTGATGATAACTCCGGGTGAAAAGTTTAATAGACATAACGATGCACCAATTACAGGCCGTCAGTGTGGATTAAGGGTGAAGAGGGGGTGGGATGGTGGTGGTACGGGGGGGTTTGTGGGCAAGGAGACAGCATGACTGGTGGGGGGGGGGACATGGACATGGGGTGGGGGTGGGGGTAGATGGTGGTCGTTTTCTCATTTCCTAATGGGACAGCAATGGCTGAAGTATGATAGAGTCAGATTACATTAGTCTCTTACTACCACAGTGCTCTGTGTGTGTGTGTGTGTGTGTGACACAGAGAGAGGGAGGGAGGGGGGAGAGAGAGGGAGAGAGCGAGGGAGAGATGGGAGCTCTGTGTGTGAGAGAAAGACGAAGAGCTGCGTGTGTGTGTGTGTGTCTATGCATGTGTGTGTGTGTGTGTGCTTGTGTAAGTATAGGATGTGGGGATGTACTGTCATGTCTGTACAAAGCTGTTCCTTGACATCATACCTTCAGGAAAGATAAGATGGATTCATGATGTTCCCCCCTACTGATCGCCCATTCAGCCCACTGCCTATAACATATAGCTATAATACTGCACAAACACTGGGGACAGTATCACCACACATCCCCTGTAGCATTATTTAAACCAGTCTTCTGCCCATCGCTGTAACTGAAACTATGTTCAACACACAAGAGGTATTAACGTGCTAACCAAGTAGCCAGCTAACCAGTTAACCCACTCACCTTAGCCTACCCACTAAGACACTAGCCCTTCGGCCTGCTAACCTGCCAGCCCGCTAACCTACCAGTCTGCTACCTAGCTAACAAAAACTGGCTTATCGGCTAACTAGCCAGCCCACAAAGCCACTGACGTGTCAATGCCGCTAACCAGCTAACTCACTCATCTTAGCTAACCCACTAAGCCGCTAACCCATTAACCTGGGTGAGTTGTGACGGCCTTCGCCCCAAAATGCCTGCTTAATGAAACATGTGACTCTGCAGCGTCCGAAATGGCTTATTGAAGTCCCTCCCACGAAGACACAGAACGACTTAAAACTAAATAAAAACCGCCGAGCTGCACTGACAGCAACGCTTCTCCAAGCGCCCCGAGCAGGAAGTAGAAAGGATATAACGGATGTTTTATGGTGGAGTCGTTCAGCTTCCAGCACATGGTAAACAACATTCAAATCAAGACGAATAGATCTGGACGCTGGAACCGGGACTTGTGCGCAAAGTCAGTGACAGCAGGGACAGATCTGCCTAAAATTTCAGTGTGTTCCCTCAATGGCGTCACACTGTGAGGACGTGTGTGTGTGTGTGTGTGTGTGTGAGAGAGAGAGAGAGAGAGAGAGAGAGAGAGAGAGAGAGAGAGAGAGAGAGAGAGAGAGAGAGAGAGAGAGAGAAAGCTCAGTCAGTTAAAATATTTAGTGAGGTTTCTTGGGGAGGGGGGAGGCACATTGACGTCACTCAAAAGAACCCCCCCACCAACCCCACCACCCTTCTGTGTCCCTTCTTTGGTGATCGTCTCTTAAATCCTAAACAATGAATATTAATGGCGGTATTAAAGTCTGAAAGATCTTGGATCACACAGGGCCTGATTCAGTTACAGGCCCCAGTAGGCCACCCTCCCCCACCCCCAACTGTGCCCCCCTCCGTCCCCCCCCACGTTTACCCTCAACAGCATCTGACACCCCATCTTCCTGGCCTCAGGGTGGCCGGTCCTGTTTTATTTAAAACAGCACCATTTCTCCTGATTTCCATCTGCCCAAGAGCTCTTTTCACAAACCATTAATAAATTTCATCCAACAGCAACAACAACAAAAAAAAATTACAATAATAATAAAGAAAAAAACACCATTTGAGACAAGCATCAAAATCGCAGCCTCGAGTTGTAATGTGGACCCTGCTGTTATTTCAGAAATGAGCACTCTGACCCAAAAAAGAGTGACAGATGATTGTTTCAAGAAATGAAAACAACCTTGGAGCAGAAGGCGAATCGACCTGAACACAAATCAAATAACGAGTATTGATCGTAATGGAGAGCTGTCTTTGTTGAATTCAAGAAACAGAGCTAGCCGGTGAGTTAGCTGTGCAATCAACTGCTTTACTTAATGAATGAAGTTCTGAGGAGCACTGAGACCAGCAGACTCCTGTAGATTTCCCCTGCAGCACTCAGGTTGAGTATCTTTGCTGCAGTAGAGAACAATCTTTCCCTGGAGATGTTAGGGACCTTTGGATAAATCATCCCAGGTGACTGTACGGGTTCGCTGGTCTTATCTGAATCAGCCTTATTTGAATCAGCACGCTTGCCTACTATTGAGTATACAGTATGAGTTGAGTACATTGAATGAGAAAGTTGTAAAGCAGGCAGAATTTAGTGCGCTCAAGATCCTCATATTTTGTGGTTTCGCTGAGCGTACTTGGGAAGACACTTCTCAGGAAGTAAACCATGCTTTGTGGGAGATACCATAAATTGAAGCGGAAGAGGCGATGCCTCTTTGCATGAACATGACGTGTAGCTTTGCTTTACAAATGAGGCGCAGGTTCCCGGGAGATTCCTTCAACAGCAAGGACACGTGAGTGTGGCCACACGGGCGGAAAATAGCATGAAGGATATTTTTCGCATACTGCTCATCGCACACTTAAAAATACGTACTAAACAGTAGGCAATATGTAGACATAGTACATACTTTGAAGACATGGTAGTAGACACAGTTTCGGACACTGCCAGTGAGGCAATGAGCATGCTAACTATGATCATTGACTCACTGAGTCCATGTGAGTTAACTCAAAGGGATGGGACTCCTAAATCAACCTTCAGTCAGTTAATAGCTACAGTACCTGCTCTTACATCTACACTGTGCATGTGTGTGTGTGTGTGTGTGTGTGCGCGTGTGTGTGTATGCGTGCGTGTGTGTGCATGTGTCTGTGTGTCTCTGTGTGCATGTGTGTATGAGTGTATATCTTTTTGTGCGTGTGTGTGTGTGTGTTCTAGGGTGGAGTGTGTAGATATCTGCTGGGGAAGAAATAAGTGGATTGCGGGCACTGTGTTTTAACACCAGCGGTGTGTTTATACTGTAGGGGTTCCAGTTTGTTTTTCTGGGTCATCCAGGGATTAGAGCCAGCAGGCTGTAGGTCAGGATGGATCCACAGAGCAGATACCAACAGCCAAAGCTGAATCAAATCCCAAATCCAGGCTCATTATCACCATCATTAACGGCCTTCCCTTCATTATCACCCTCGTTAATCGCCCTGCCCTCACCGTCACGCCCGTTAACGGCCTCCACATCATCACCCTCTTTAATAGCCACACCCACATCGTCACGGTTATTTAGAACCTCTGCATCATCACCCTCGTTAATAGCCCCACCCTCATCATCATGGCCGTAAACAGCCTCCACACCATCATTCTTGTTAATAGCCCCACCCTCATCATCACGCTGTACCCTCAATCCTCATTAGGTAGCCCGCCCTCAACACGCACCTCATTTGGTGTCACTCAAACCGGGTCCCCACTGGCACCACCCATATCTTCACCCAATTTATCAGCTCCGCCCATACCCCCCCACCCCAAATATAAAAATAAATAATATTAATATAAAATAAATAATAATAACATTTATCGTGGTTTTGGCCTGGATTCAATCAACACTTTGTGACACCCATGTTTATTTGTCAGTCATACTTATGGACCAATGTTGAGTGACTGCAGGCTTTAGTCTCACCAGAGAGCGTGCCTCCGCACCAAAATCAATATTTTTAGGATGAAAATTAATGCAAAAATCCTGCGTCCTGCTGCCAGAACCCAATTCATTTCCGCTGGATCAAAATTAATTTAACGAACGCGGTTATGATGCAGCCTAATGCAGGCAAAATTATACAGTCATTCACACCTGAGAATATTTGAATTTTGGGATAATTGTTGATCAGGGGAACGCAGCCAAAGTCTGCCGTTCTTCTCCCAGTAGTAGAAAAGCAAGGATTTTATATTCTCACCGCGGCTTATCTCTTCTCATTACCTGCAATGCTAGTTTCCATTAGGCAGGTTTCACGCAATTTGGAATAACCTCCATTTAATTAGGATAATGGAAGCATAGCTACTGATTGCACACGACAGCTCGCACAAATTCCGCTGTTTATACCGGATCGCTGTGACGTTTCCCTTCATTACAATGAGCTGAGACAGATAATTTCTCGGTTCAGAGTGATTATTCAATTCATTAATTCGGCAGTTAATTTGAAAAGCACTGAGGTGCTTTTGAATGACGCCGCGTCTCTCTGTGAAGGGAGGAGTAAACCAACACGGGCTCATGTGAATATGCAGTTTAATTGGATGTTTTTGGTTGCATTACGCATCAGGATTCTGAACATGCAGTTTAATTGGATGTCTTGGGTTTCATTATTCATCAGGATTCTGAACGTGCAGTTTAATTGGATGCCTTGGGTTGCATTACTAATCGGGATTCTGAGTATGCAGTTTAATTGGATGTCTTGGGTTGCATTACGTATTAGGATTCTGAATAAGCAGTGGATAAGTGGATGTTTTGGACCGCGTTACTCATTAATATTATTTTGGCCAATCCATGCCACATAGTAGGTTATTTAAAGTGGACGTATCTACAGTCAAGTGCAGCAAACACCCCCATCTTCAGAAGTAAATCTTGGGGTCCTGTAAACGTAGCACATTTAACTGAAATGTCGGGTAAATGAGCTGAACCAGTGAACCCTATTCCACAACGGGGGGCCTGTCGCACTTTAGGGTTGCTGGGTACTCCAGTGACTGTTGGGCACTCTGGTTTCCTCCCACAGTCCAAAAGACATGAAAATTAGGCTAACTGGAGACTGTAATTTGCCCCTCGGTATGAGCGTGTGAGTGAACTGTGTGTTTGCCCTGTGACTAATTGGCAACCTGTCCGGGGTATATTCCTGCCTCTAGCCCACTGCATGCTGGGATAGGGTCCAGCCTAGAAAACGGACGGGCGGAAATTTGGTGTGAGCCAAATTCAGGTTGTTCTTCCCTGCCTTTTACGGGTGCACAGTAACATTTGGGGATCATGGTGCCGTACCTGCAGGTAAAGGAAACGGGGTTCCCAAGGAGGAAATAAAAAAGACGAAACACAACCAAGCTCCCTGTGTCCTGTCACCTTACAAATCACCCCGGCTGTCCCCAAGCCTCTGCCGTATATCAACACAAATATATATTTCCCCAATCCCATTCACAGCAATAATTTAACTCTCATTCTGCTTAAGCCATAACTTAAACTCCGCCCCAATCCTGTTTATAGCAATAATTTAAACCTCCACCCCAATCCTGTTAATAACAATAACTTATACCTCCTCCCAGTGCTGTTTATAGCAATAATTTGAAATATATAGAAATAAAATATATTGCAACACTTCAAAATATATGGACATATACGCTAATTATACCCACTTTCCTGCAATGTAGTGTGATTGCTGGGTGATTAAATATATTCATCATTGTATTTAGGCACACAGTTTTGCCATATACCGCAAATACATACCATTTCAGTAAAGGATAATATTTCATTGTCAGGACAGGAACCTGACTCAGCAGCAGGAACAAATAAAAAATAAAAAAATGAAAAAGGAGGCTATAAACGAGTGAGGCAGCGTTGTCAGACTCTGGGCAGGGGTGTAGCAGGAAAATTCGGGGACCAGTGCATATGGAGTCTCTGTGGGCCCCCTTAAAACTGTACACCAAAGCAAAGTTTTTAGTCCAGGCCCTTTGAGCCACACCCAACCCCGCCCCACCCCTGCAAAAGCCAATGTAAGGCACAAGATGAAAATGAGGATGGAAATTTCATGCTAATATTAAAGTGATGAGACACAGCCCACTGCGTGCGGATTTTTCAGCTAGTCGGACAGACCTGTGCAGTGGATAAAATCTGCCCCAGGGGGTCACATGGCCAGCCATGCTGCGAGTAAACTGATCAACGTTTCTGCCCTGACGGCAGAGAGCGGGGTGTCCTGTCCGTAAAGCCTGCCCAACCCCCCCCCCCCCCCCCACCCCGCCAAAAAAACAAATCTTTCACACTGACAGACTGATGTGCGTTTATGAAGCCCAGAAGGAAACGGTGTGAAGCTGAGAGAGATGGCCAGCAGCCCCTTTTGACGTCAAATAAAAAAAAATAAAAAAATGTATTAAAAAAAACCCCACAGGCTCTCCCCCAAACACGTCCCAGAACGAGCTCTTGGCCGCAAAGAGCGATTTCTTGCGCCGCGCTTTCAGTTTTAATCTAAAGCTTTTTTTTCGCCCCCCCTCGACTGCGGCTTTCAAGAAAAATAAAACTGACGACCAGAAGAATGAGGAAGAAGTGTGCTGGCTGTTCTCCAGTCTTATCTCAAGGCTGGACGCTGTTATATATACACTGCCATATCTGTTATATTTCTGAGTGCTAGATCCCCCACCCACCCCGTCTGCTTCAAACAAGCCCCCCACCCCCCGCTCAAACCTCGTACCTCGAACGATGCCCATCGTTTAAAAAATAACAAAAAACGCATGCTTCATGCATCTCTGGAAGAACAGGAAACCATCCTCACACTCGTCATATTACACAGTGCACCTTGAGATGTCCTGTGCTTCCTGCCTCCCCGCCACACACACACACACACATACACGCAATCATAAATCATATATACTGCATATATATGCACATATGAAACGTACGTTTATGGAAATGAATAATCTGGTCTGCTGGGTGGCAGTCACAGTCACATCCATAATGGAAATCCAGATGTAGATGGTGGATACCGGATTGAAGATAAACACTTCAGGAAAAAAAAAAGGCAGTGAGAAAGGTGACTGGGAGCTGAGCCTCTGTTTACCCTGTCGCTGTTACCGTGACGCGTAAGCTAACGCTGGACCTCTGTGTTCATTTCCACATATGTAGCAAACTACTGTTATCCTTTGGTCATTTTTATATTAGGATGATCACAAATATCCTTGGACAGTTCACTTTGGTAGCACAATCTGATGGTGAGTGCTGTTTCATTGGACCAGTCCAACCTTTTTGAGACGCCTACCACTTCAAACATGTTGGTCATTTCGTCAGAACACCGGGAGCGAAACACTCCGAGAGAACTTCTGAATTACAGGGTTCTATCAGGAAATTGTACAGCCACAGATATTACCACAGAGTAACCGGATGGCAGACTCCGTGTTCTTAAACACTGAAAGTTCTGTTCCATTGTCACTTGTAACATTCCACTTTGATGCATCTTCTGAAAGGTGCAATAGTAATCTCAATGCACATTCCAGTATCTAGACACTTATTTTTTTACGGACCACAGCCCCAGTCATAATAAAAACAAGACGGAAGCAATGCAGCAGTCATCCATCTGGTTAGATAGTAATGTCTGTGGTGTGGCTTCGAGTTATGCCTCCCATGCTATTGTATAGACTTTTGTGTTATGTCCATATTCGTTTTCACACGTACGGAAGAAATAAATGAGTCGAGGTGTTTTTTCGTCAGTTGTGTTTCGTCAGTTGTGCTTCAGAGCTCTTTTTGGAAATGAAAATGTCAGATCCCAGCTAATCCTGAAGCCTGGGCTTGTGAAAGAAGCTCTCAGTGATGAGATGGAATGGGATGTGCTTTGAAACCCCCCCCCCCCTCGACAATGCCCCTCCACCCCCGTCCTGGCACGTCCTTTGTAAGGCACCCGACAGACAGACACCCCCTCGATCGATGCTGCTCTTGTGCTCAAAGATACACTAAAACCCATCTTATTTTCCCCTCTCCCTGCAGGGAACCGGTGAGAAGGTGAAACGTACCGCGCTCCAGACCACCCACATTCGACCCCCCCTCTACCCCCATCACGCCCCTGGTCCCCCCCCCCACCCCCCCCTCAGAAACTGTCCTATGATCACAGTGCTCCTTTAATCTCAGCCTCCTATCCCTCCACCAGACACCAGAAATTCACAGCCCTGTGTGCGGCCAAGATGCCCACAACCCCCCCCCCCCACCCCCCTCCCTCCACCCCAACCCATAAGACCGAGAAGTAACAGTAACACTACCCAACACTACAACAACCCAAAAGCAAATAATCTCTAAGTCACCTCTCATACACATGTCACTATATCTCATCTGCACAGCTTGTTCCTTCTGCTTTCCTCTCTGTTTCCACGTCGATTTCATTTTTCATTTGTACTTTTATCTATTTTGGCCTATTTTTTAAGTGCTTGAAGCGCTTGTATGAAAACCATTGTGTGAGAAGTGCAATGCAATGAAAGCAATTTACTATTATTGCTATTATTACTATTCACTAGCTACATTATTATTTCCTAGCTATTTATTTACGTCCGGTGAAAATGTAACCATAACTTTCACCATTGATAGGGTTTTATTTTGTGTTAAATTTTCAGATATAGATTACCTCTCTGTTTGAGGTAGCAAGCGATGCTTGGAATTAACATAACTGTGTATTTTAAGAATGATTTTTTATTTTGCGACCATTTCATTCCGTGCCATCCTTCAGCATTTTGGTTTTTTGCGGAGCTTCGCGAACGCACATCGAAGCAAACAAATGGGGGGGGGGGGGGGGGGGGGGCAGAGCAGCGCAAGGGTTAAAGGTGAGACTTTACGAGGTTGAGACTCCTTCAGCCGACGGTCGTCAGGGGCGGAAGGTAATTCTCCGCGTGACGAACTCTCTGACGCACTCGATGGAGGGGGGGGGGGGGGGGGGGGGGGGGGGCGGGGGGCGGGCGAAATACGTCATGGGCTGTGCAATCAGGACGGGTCGGTCCTCCTGAGCCTTCGCAATTATGTGTTTAATTATCGAGTACGCGGTCCGCGAACGAGGACAAATCATCAATTAGCGAGCTGTGATGAAGGAGGAGCGCAGTTCAGTCCGGGGTCTTCCTCTCCCCAGGCCAAGCTCAAGGTGAATTAAGCACTGTTTTTGTTCTGGCTGTTTACAAAAAAAAAACAAAAAAAAAACAAGCCTCTGTGTATAGTGTTTCTAAGTTAACAACGATTATAGAAACAAAAGTTGCCGTAGCAATGTTACTTCACGACCGGGACAGGTTATGTTTGGGCTGTACAGTTAAATTCCTCTCCGTTTCATAGTTCTTTAGGCTACGTTCACACCGCGGGTCTTGATGACCAGTTTCGACTTTTTGCCGATATCCTATCTTTTGACCGCCTGTTTATATCTACTTTAAAAAGTGACCCATAGCCGATACCTGCGTTAACAGGGTTTACGCTTGAAACAACCCCGCAGCCTCGAAGACAGAATTAGCGTGGAGCCTCAAGGTTACAGATAAAGAGGGTGGGGGGTGTTATTCAGGAAAATAGCCCCATACTGTACATCGCATCATTTCAGTCGTGACGGTCGCACGCAGAATCGCTCAAACCCAACCTTGACCCAAACGGTGGCCATTTTGTGAATGTGTTGTATTGGTGGGTATTTTGTGAACGTGACTGGATCGTGTCAAATATTCCCCTGTTTTTAAACTGAAGGCTGAAGTAACGGCGCAGTCCATTGCCTATGTTAAATAATTCAGCAAACGCATTCGCTTACTTTTCTCACAGCAAATGAGGCTGAACATTTGAACATTTCGGCATAGCGCTTTTCATCAGTGAAATGAAGTTATATGCTAATGTCCACTTTTCACTCACTTTTAAAGGCCAGCAAGAGTAAGACGGCTAATCAGAGAGAGATTTAATTACCTTGAAGTGCGGAAGTAAGAACACAATCTATTTCAATTAAAAGTCTATTCATAATATTTTAAACTGATACGATGTGCAGCTGAATATGCACATATAGTTAACTGTGTGCGATTTCCATTTAAGGTTTCCGGGCTCTTGGGAAGGGAAGAAAGGAAGAAGGGAAGAAGGGAATACAGATTTTAACTTTAAGAAAGGGAGAAGGACCTCTGCCTGAACAGTGAAAACAAACCGGACAGGCAGTCAGCTAAAAGAAACGACAAACGTGCATCAAGCTTAAACAAATAAAAAACAAACAAAAAGATTGCGTGTTATTCTGTTCTTTTTTAAGTGCACTTGAAAAACTGATTGGGTGAACCATAGGAGTCCGAGCCTGAGAAAACAAAGGCTGTCCGTCCGTCCCTGGGTTCCTACCAACCGGCCAGCACAGCTTAATCGAATGAAAGGGCTGCCAGATCAAACTGTCAGCCAATCGAGCGGTTAGAGGCAGGCCAAACCCCACCCACGCCGGGCCCTGTAACAAAGCGAACAACAGAGTCCTCTACCACAGAGGTTCCGGAACATTGAACAACAGAAACCTCTACTGCAGAGATTCCAGAACATCGAACAACAGAACCCTCTACCACAGAGGTTCCGGAACATCGAACAACAGAACCCTCTACCACAGAGGTTCCAGAACATCGAACAACAGAAACCTCTGCTGCAGAGGTTCCAGAACATTCCCAGCCCACTGGTGGCCCAGTCCCTCATTGACCCGATTGCTCAAGTCTCTTCTGTTTACCGCCACAAGTCTCCTGTAGTACTGTGTTAACTGAGTCAGAGAGTAAGACAATCGCTGGCTCTCCTCTATTTTGCACCAATTTAGTGGTATGGAATTGGTACATGAAAAAAAACATCATTAAAAAGGGCAAGAGCAGATCTGTCTAGCAAGGTCAAACAGAGCTCCGTTTTTTTAGTTGCCCCCTCCGGTCCTTATGGCCCACTGCACCTGAGCAGCCGCAGCCCCCCCCGCCCCCCAGAGCGCCGGTCTGAGTGTTTCTCCCAGCGTGGAACGCCACACCGTGTTAGCCTCGGCTTCCGTCAGCCGCTAGTCCCCCGGCGCCGCGCCGACAAACTCGCGCCCGCCGCCGTCGTTGGAAAACAGACGGACCCACGGCAACGAGCCGCGTGCCGCGCGGGGACAGACATGGCGGCTGTGCCGGAATAAACCGCGCATCACGTGCAGGTCGTCTGGGGACAACCCGGGGGTCCGGTGCTCCAGCGGCAGGGCCTTATATGTAGCGCGGTGGCTAGGGAAGCATGTATGCTTCTGACTCTAAGGTTGTAGGTTCAGGTGGGGCATGCGGTCATTTGCAGAAATTTAGAAATTTAGAAATAGCGCACAGATTTAATATCTGCCACATAAGCAGTACATATCTTTAAGTGAAAAGAAAATTTAACTTAGGTTGAGCCATTGGCCTGAGTTGAATTGCTCAAACCTCACCCTAATACTGAATATGCTGACAGGATTGGTTGATTGTGATTGATTGACAGGAGCTTATTTTCAAGCTGTTACCAGCCCCGTGTGTTTCAGTACTCATTTCTACTATTGTTGGATGCACTTGTGCACTTTGTCCTGGAGGCCCACAGTGTCTGCTGGGATACTCCACCCTGATCCGGGAGGACCAAAGTGCATGCTGGGATACTCTATCCTGATCCCAGATGACCGCAATGCATGCTGGGATTTTTCATAGAAGCTCAAACCCTGACCACCCACCGCAGCGAATCAGCAGCGAGACTCCTTCTTCAGCCCGCTAAACAGGAAGCTGTAAGACTCCTCCTTCAGCCCGCTAAACAGGAAGCTGAAAGACTCCTCCTTCAGCCCGCTAAACAGGAAGCTGAAAGACTCTTCCTTCAGCCCGCTAAACAGGAAGCTGTAAGACTCTTCCTTTAGCCCGCTAAGCAGGAAGCTGTAAGACTCTTCCTTTAGTCCGCTAAACAGGAAGCTGTAAGACTCCTCCTTCAGCCCGCTAAACAGGAAGCTGTAAGACTCCTCCTTCAGCCCGCTAAACAGGAAGCTGAAAGACTCCTCCTTCAGCCCGCTAAACAGGAAGCTGTAAGACTCCTCCTTCAGCCCGCTAAACAGGAAGCTGAAAGACTCACCTTCAGCCCGCTAAACAGGAAGCTGAAAGACTCTCCTTCGCTCGCTAAACAGGAACTGTAGTCTTCCTTTAGTCCGCTAAACAGGAAGCTGTAAGACTCCTCCTTCAGCCCGCTAAACAGGAAGCCGGGACTGGACTCTGGACGCGTAACCACGGTGCCTCTTCTCACAGGCGCAACAGACTCGAAACAGGACATGCCCTGACACGCCCGCTCGCCCACCACCCTGCCTGAGGGTCGCTAGCAGACATCACCCGCCGTTTATTTTTGGCAAAGACGCATTTCTGAGAGATGAGGGGGCGTGGGGGGAGTGGGGTGATGGGGGGAGGGGGGGTGCTGGCATCGGCAGCTGCTTCAGATCTCAGGGACATCTGTCGCTACCTGAGCACCACGCAATCATCTCTGTGTGACACCGCTCAATAAACCTGTCAATCACAGCATGGGGGGGGGGCACACACCCCATTCGCCTGCGAGAACACACTGATTGGCAGATTAGACAAGTGACATCAGAATGACAGGAATCTCACGTTGGGGGGGGGGGGGGGAGGTGAGGTTTGGGGAACGTCATTCAAAATCTCTGACCTGCTTTTGAAGTTTATTTTGACCTCATTACGCTCATTTTTCTGACCTTTCACACTTTTTACGAAACACAAACAGAACACAGCGTGCGCCTGCACCAGCTCCATGCTTTCATGGGAAATGCCTCTCCTTTCCTCTCCTCTTCTCTTCTCTCCTCTCTTCTCCTCTCCTCACCTCACTCTCTCTCCTCCTCCTCCCTCCTCCTCTCCTCTCCTCTCTCTCCCCTCCCCTCCTCCTCCCCTCCTCCTCTCCCTCTCTCCTCCTCTCTTCTCCTCCTCTCCCCTCCTTCCCTCTCCTCTCCTCTCCTCTTTTCTCCCCTCCTCTCCTGGGCTATCGTCATCGGCAGAACCGGCGAGGGTCTACGGCGAAGTTAAAAAGCATTAGCCACATTTATCTCCCTTCTTAGTTTGTCCCCGGCTGATTTACCGGAGGTTTTTAGAACAGAAATGCCGGGCCGGGGAAGAGAAATCGATGAAAAGCTGATTATGGCAATAAAAGAGCAGTTATCTGGACCTGGCGGTGGCGGTACCTGAGAGCCTGAGGCTGTTACCGTGGTTTCCCACGTGACAGAGCCGCCGTCTCAGTGTGTTTAATGAAGACGTGGGATCAGTGTGGAGGCACACACACACTCAATCATATACACACACACACACACACACACGCACACACACTCTCTCTCCCCCTCTCTCTCTCACACACACACACACACACAACACACACAGACGCGCGCACACACACACACACACACACACACACACGCACACACACACATACACACATAGATGCACACACACACACTCTCAAACACACACACACACACACACACACACACGCACACACACTCTCTCTCCCCCTCTCTCTCTCACACACACACACACACACACACACACACGCGCACACACACACACACACACACACACACAGATGCACACACACATACACACATAGACGCACACACACACACTCTCAAACACACACACACACACACACACCTACTCTTCCCTGAGAAGTGGAATCATTTTTGATTGCGGTCCCCTGTGATTGCAGCCCCTCTCTGGATTATATCCATCTTCCTCCGAAATTTCAACACATTCGTGCTTCTGATACTGAATGCAATTCACAGCCTTGTAAACTGGTATTTTCCATGGGACAGCAGACTGGCAGAGTGCGTGAGAATGAGTGAGAGAGAGAGAAAGAGAGGGGGAAGGTGTGAGAGACAAGGAGAGAAAGAAAGAGAGAGTTGGAGAGAGAGATGGTGAGAGATATGTAGAGAAACAGAGACGTTGTTGTTATTCTGATTGATTAGTACACTTTGGCAACACGTATCTAAAAATATGTCACGCCAATAAAGCATTTTGAATTCGAATTTGAGAGAGAGAGAGAGGGTGAGGAGACGGAAATTGTTTGTGTTCCTGATGATTACTCTGCAGGCACGCAGTTTCAAGAAGTGAAATTGTGAGGCACATACTAAGAAGGTTATTACCAGAAGCCGGATTAATTGCATTTTCAGGTTTATTTGTATAGCTTTTCTTACGGAGGCACTGTCACAGAAAAGACACTTGCGGGAAAAAAGGAATAATATTGACATGGCTGTGCCTGAATTGCAAACAAAATGAGGTGGAAAAACTGCCCAATTTCATTATGTAGTAGTAACAATGTAATAGTGTATACATATTTTTCCTCATTTCAATAAGTGCCTTCTGAGTTTTGTGTGATACCTTTTCGAAATTTGATTTTAAAAATCTATATAAAAATAAAGACCAAACAAATAACAACACAGCCGCGGAGCAAGTGCTCAAAGTAGTTCAATTTGATCGACTGTATGAACCGCAGTGGAACAGCAAGAAAAAAGAAGTAGAAACATCATTTTTAGGATTTATGGAGAAATGAAGCTGTCACAGTAATGTAATAATCAGGTTTTTCCGCTCACGTTGTAGCTTGGGCATGGCAGAATTTCATTTTGATAATAATTTATTACAGTCAAACTCATTAGGAATCTTTTTCCTTCCCCTTATATTTGTCCTGTCTCCATTACCGAATCATCCCCCTAAAAAGGTTAATTAAATCGTCTCTTTTTTTAAATAAATGAACGAATTTCGAGAGGCAGTAACATGGCATGTAAAAAAGAACACTTTTTCTCCAGTTCATCCAGCCTCTGACCTCATCTGCCCAGTTACGTTACGAAGACCACAGTTAGTATCGTCACTTAGTGAAGAGCACTCACAGCTAGCAACAATAACAAACAAAAACAAATGTAATGGAAACTCCAAAACGGCCTGGAAATGTTTACTTACTCATTTATTTTTTAAACTTTTTCTAATACAACAAGACTGTGCCTTGCTGTGGAAAACAGATTATTGTTATGGTGTGTATAATGTACCTACTGTATGTGTGCATTGTGTGTGGGTGTGTGTTTGCACACGAGTGTGTGTGTGTGTGAGTGAGTCTGTATCTATTTATTAGCATGAGTGTGTGTATATCTGTGTGATTGTGTATATGTGTGTTAAGAGGAGAGGAGTGAGAAGGTTGTGATAATAACATGTGAAGCACGGCCTTCTGTTTTTCCTCTTAGTCATGCAAAGCATGCGGCAAGGGGTGGGAGGGGCATACCAATCTGGCCCGCAATCTAGGGTGCTCTCCATCGCCACGGCAACCGCGTCATCCGTTGTGTGCCACGCTGAAGGCATGCCCACTGAGCCGCATCACGGCGGCGTGATGTCACGGCGCCGTCTTCGTCGCCGACACGCGCGAAGAGTACCGCCGACGGAAGACTTCATCGCAAACGCAGACGGATCTCGCGCAGGCAGAGAGCCACGGAGCGTCTGAGTCCCGCCGTCTCTCTCTGACCCCCCCAGCGCCGCTCACGTTCGGCCCGAGGGGCTGCTCGCTGCTCATTTAACTCAGACCCCAGGAACCCGGGTGAGGTGAGCTAAGCGCGCGATAAACCGCCTTTAAGCGGTCTCCTCAGCTCCGGGGCGAGGTCTGGAGAGAGCACGCCCGGCGGAACTCTGGGAGAAAAGGCGGGAGGCGCTCGTACGGAACGAGGCACAGCGGGACGACCTGCGTCAGCGAAAAAAACCTTTTGTGTTTAATCATCTCCGACAGAGCGCGCGTGAGCCGCGCCGGACTCAGATAAACTCTTCCAGAGTTGCATTAATACCGAACAGTTCAGAGTTTCGACGCCTTCCTACCTTCTACCGCAACTTTCACTTCTGTTTCTCCTACCCAGAAAAAAAAGAAGAAAAAACACCTTTCAGCCCTCTAAGGTCACAAATACATCATTAGAATGTTCTTAACTTAACATTCTAATGCTGATGTCACAATCACCACTGGTAATGGAAAGCAGCAGAGTTCTAGAACACTGACTTTTTTTGCATTTAGAGAAAGAAAAAAAAACATTACTGAAAACATGCTCTCCAAAGGGTTGAAGGGAATTCCAGGACAAATCCGAGGCATAGACTTCACCTTGAGAAAGTCGAGGACAGCAGTGAACACCCCCTCCCCCCCTCCCAAGCAGACACTGTGAGTCGTGAGCGTGTCACTGCAGGCCATACGCCATGCGCGGGTGCTGCGTGACTGCGGCTGCATGCTGTCCGCGGGAGTCACACTTCAGTCCTGAGAGCAGGAGGGAAATAGGTGCGACACCCAGCGAAGACCTGCCGAGTTTAAGCAATATACACTGCTCTAAAAGTCCCTGTCATCTGACTTTCAGACATGTTCACACGCATGCAGAAAGACACACGCAAATACACACACGTAGACACAAACGCAGACACACACTCAAGACACACATAAACACACTGTGCACCCACTTACATATACGCAAATATGCATGCATGAATATGCAAAACCACATTCACATGAGTATACATGGATACATTATTAGGGATAGGTATGCTTTAGATTTTTACAATACTGGTGCTAAAATGACCCTTTTGAAACGGTACCAGTGCCTAAATGCAGCCTGAACCGCTACCTTCTCTAAAATAAAGCGCAAACAAGCTCCCCTTCCAGCCTCTGACATTGATGCTTTCGGGAATGTGATGCACAGACAGAGCTTCCCTGTTTCCGCTCAGTCTGTGATTCCTCTGCACGAGTGTGTGTGTGTGTGTGTGTGTGAGTGTGTAACAGACAGAAAAACAACACAACTCACTCTCACTGAACCCCCAACCCCCACCACTCCCCCCACCACCCCCCCCTCGCCCACTCCTGCATGCCACTCCACGCTGCTCTCCACTCCACCCACCCTTGCAGTTCTTTTCAGGCAATTAATTGTGGCATAATTACTGAGACTTGCACACAACCCATCACTCAGAAACAAAGCAGAGGCTGGTGAAAAGGAGGGGGGGGGTGGTTGGGGGGAGGAGGGGGGTGGGATTCCTAACTCCCACCCTTATAATGGGTCTGATTCCCGCAATAATGAATCAAAACGTCTCAGTCGCGCTGATGAAGGTGTTGAGCTATGTTTTTTTTTTTTTTAAACAAACGAAATTAATTAAACATCAATTTTTACGAAGCGTGACGGGCGTGCCGCTTCTGTTCTCGCCTCGTCTGTCGCACGCGGGCGCCTAGCCGACTACGGCTACGCAAACGAGCACGCCGCTCCTCATGCAGATAACGCCCCACGCCCCTGGAAAGCAGCAGTAAAGCCGCGATATGACAGTAACTAACGACAACAGTAATAATAATAATAACACCGCAACAGTGATGACGGGCCACTGTACAGACTGGGGTCAACGGGAACACTGAAAACATGTTCTCTTTTTCCTTTTCCCACTCACTGTCAATCATGTTTACATTGTTTTTACTCATTTTTATTTCTGAACACTGCCAGCTGATCCCCCGGAATTTCCCCGCAAAATACCCTCCTGAGCACCAGCGGGAGAAAAGAAAAAAAGTTTTTTAAATTTTACTGACAAAAATATGTTGCACAGAAAAAAAAAAAGATCAGAAATATCGCTTATTTCATTGAACGCAGAGGTCAGGTTTATTGAAAGTCCAGAGATCAGAAGGTAAAAATCCTGCCGTGTGTTTTTCTTCCACCCATGAACTCAGCCCAGCTGATTCCCACTCATTAGTTCTACCTCCTGGCTGAAGAACTGCCAAACCCTGGCGAGGGTTTGGACTTCCACACCCTGCACCTGGATGTTCTGCCTCTGCCTGAACGTCCCAATGCAGCGTGGGCTTCAGCAGAGTGGAATATGTGGGCACTGAGGCGAAGAGACCAGACGCTCACGCAGCTCGTGGGGAACCGAAACGACTCGGCGGGTTCCGCGGGAGGTAAGACGCTTGTTTTGAGCGCGTGGGCATCCTGCGTGAGCCTCTCCTCGCGATTCTGTACCGAACGTGGCCACGCCATGAGCAGAGCGATTACTCTCGCGGCAGGCTAGAACACTCGAAATCCTCCGCTTATCCAAACGGGCCTGCTACCCTGCACGACCTGAGCTTCACAGGCTAGGCTAGCCAGCTGTAACATTATTTTTTTTCTCGAATTCATTACGACAGCCAGATTTTCGAATCGTGCACGACATCGTCACGACTGAGTGTACCGGAAACAGAGGCTGCTTCTAAACCAGCGATGGTAAATCTCTCAGTTTCGCCTCTGAGCTCAAAATGCATAAAGTTAAGATAGGAATGAGGGGACAACTGACCCCAGATCACCACTCCTGCTGTCAAATGCTTTATTAATACACGTGCTGATATAGGACCAGTTTCTCCTTTGGGCTCATAATCACTCCTGCTCTCAAATGATTTACTAATACAGGTGCTGATGTAGGCTCACTTTCTCCTTTGGGTTAATAATCACTCCTGCTCTCAAATGCTTTACTAATACAGGTGCTGATATAGGACCAGTTTCTCCTTTGGGCTGATAATCACTCCTGTTCTCAAATGCTTTATTAATACAGGTGCTGAAATAGGATCAGTTTCTCCTTTGGGTTAATAATCACTCCCGCTCTCAAATGCTTTACTAATACAGGTGCTGATATAGGATCCGTTTTTCCTTTTGGCTGATGATGGTTATTGACAGGTGGTGATCTTTTGAGATCACCACTTGGAAATTCTTTATGAATACTGGTTCAGTTCTCCCCATGTCCTGTTCAGAATGAAAAACCTGCAACATCATGGTCTAACTTCTCTTTAAAAAAATAAACTTTATTGGCGGAATCTGGGTAGTACAGCATTGGCACAGTATACAGGATTGGCAGTTACCAAAGTAATTTATGGTATAGCATCATATTATTTATGGTACAGCATAGAGTATATAATTTAAAGTGTGGTTGATAACATATTTCATGTTCATATAGACTCCTATGTATACACGCACACACACATAGGTAAACACCGGGCAGTTTGGTATACTGTGGTATACTACTTTGATTGGGCAGTTTTTCTTCTGGGCACACCCCCAATCCGGTAAAAAAGAATGGGGGACCCCCTCCCGGACCATGATGCACCCCAGAATGTGTGGCAAAGCTCCACTGAATCTTACCTCTGCGACGTCTTCTTGTATTTCCGCCTGCCAGAGAGAGACAGAAAGGGAGAGAAACGTTATTGGCTGTTCCACGATTTGCCCCTCCCCGCCCCCCCCCCCCCCCCCCACCCACTCCAAACTTCTGTTGTTTACGCTTGTCTTTTTTCATAAGGGTGAAACGCCGCTCTCATCCTGTGTGGGTTTTTCGGGCTAATGGAAGCAGTTTACGCTCCGTCGGGACAAATACGCCGAAAGCGGGTTTCTCTTTTCGCGAGGGCGCGGGATCAGGAAAACAGTGGCGGCCGCTACGGAGCCAATGAGCTGGCAGCCAACCCCCAGGGGCCGGATCTGCGCCGAGAAGCCCGGCCCGGCAGCGCCGACTCTGGGCCAGAATCGGACCAGATCCGGGCCTGTAGCCGCTCGCTAATGTGGCCAGGCAAAGAACCCCAAAAGCCGCGCGAAGACGGTCTCCGGGAAAGGCTAACTTTGCGAGAGAGCATAGCGCTGTGTCTACGGAGCACGTCACTGTTTGTTGATGTGTGAGGATGGGACCACCCCGCCAGCACTTCCGAATTTTAGCGTGCGGGCGAGAGGGCGTCCCGTGTAATGAACCGCTATCTCTTCACCTGGGACCTTACGCGCAGAGGCAGAGCTCGTGGGTTTTTTGCTTTAAACGCTCGCCATTTTCTTTTATCTGACTGATAATACTGAAAATGCATTAAAACTTCTTTTTCTTTCTCCCCTCCGAATCTGCTTTATATGTGAGCTGAGAAAAAGAGAAGGTTTTTTTTTTTACCGCCAAAGATTTATGAGGAGGGGAGGGGAGGGGGGGGAGGGGGGGTGACGAGCGTGACTCACTGGGACTGACTCGGGCTGGAGCTGCCGTTTGGAAGTGGCGGTGACTTCCGAACAGCACATTAAGCGGGGTGTGCGCTGTCTGCTGGCCAAAAATTGCTTTGTGAACACAGCCCAATGACCTGTGACCGGACGGGGGAAAGCACAGACACCAGGGATAATGGGAGAAGGGATGGGGAAGGCGGGCGGGGGGGGGGGGGACGCGGGGGGTGTTGGATTTTTTCGATCAAGCCCCATGTCCTCTGAGGAGAGAGAGGCTCTCTGTCTCATTCCCTCCTTCACTCATTTTTACATTTACTTTCACGTTTATGTTTATTTTTTACATCTATTATAACGTTTCTACTTACATCTGTTAATTTTCACATTTATTTTTACACGTACGCTTACATTTATGTTTAATGCATTTAACACGTACACTTGCATCTGCGTTTACTTTCACGCTTGTGTTTGGGTATTCAGTGGACACCGGTATCCAGAGCCACTAGTGTATGCGCTCACTGTGTTTGGGTATCCACAGCTGCTAGCGTATGTGCTCACTGTGTTTGGGTATCCACAGCTGCTAGCGTATGTGCTCACTGTGTTTGGGTATCCACAGCTGCTAGCGTATGTGCTCACTGTGTTTGAGTATCCACAGCTGCTAGCGTATGTGCTCACTGTGTTTGGGTATTCAGTGGACACCGGCATCCAGAGCTACTAGGCATTCCAATGGAACCTGAACGTCTGATTTGAGGGGCTCTCGTTTGAAGGCTTTGGGGAGGGGGGGGGTTAGGCACCTGTTGATTGCAGGCAGTGCTTCAGATGGTAGCGCGCTAGGTCCGTGTCTATCACTGTCTAATGGAGCTGAGCGATCAATATGAGGCTGCGCATACTGAGCGTGTGCAGACACCGGTGTCTGTCCCTGAAGATGACACTGCGCACACTGAGCATGTGCAGACACCGAATGGACATATCCCCGTCACGGCCTTCCACGTCACCAGTTCTGAACCCAGTCTGCACTTATGGGATATTCTGTAAGTGTGCCCGAGACAGTGACCTGTGTGTGTGTGTGTGTGTGTGTGCGTGTGCGTGTATGCACCTGTGTATGTGTGCATGTGCATGTATGCACCTGTGTATGTGTGTGTGTTTACATGGGTATGTGTGTGTTTTTATGACTACAGTACATGTGTGTGCATGTGTGTGTGTCTGCATGTGCGCGTATGTGTGGGCATATATGACTGTGTGTGTGTGTATGTGCCCATGTGTGCGTATGTGTGCGCATATATGACTGTGTGTGTGTGTGTATGTGAGGGCATATATGGGTGTGTGTGTGTATGTGCCCATGTGTGTGTATGTGAGGGCATATATGACTGTGTGTGTGTGTATGTGCCCATGTGTGCGTATGTGTGTGCATATATGGGTGTGTGTGTGTGTGTGTGTGTGTGCGGGACTCCAGGAGATCTGACCGTGGTGACCTAACACTCCCGCCTCACTGACGCGTCCCTGGCGGGGCGTATATAAATAAAGCCAGCAGACAGTCTGCTTAGCAGCGCCGTCACACACCACCGCTAACACGCGTGTGTGTGTGTGTGGCGGCGGCGAGAGCTCGAGGAGTTATCATATTTCATCATCACATTTCCCATCTTTCCTCTCTGCTGCTCTTTGTTTTTTCATTTTTATTTTTATAATGTTTTACTGATGCCCAACGTGAGCTACAGAGAGCTGCGCGAGCGGCAATAAGCAAACACAGAGCAATACGCTGAAAGGTGAGGGGACCCCCTAAGGAGGGAGTCCGCGATTGGTCGAGGAACGTGAGAAGATGGATTGGATTGGTCGATGCAGGAATGACAGCGTGCGTTTGATAAACCGGTGGTGGCCGGGAGTCTCTCTGTCCTGCACTCACTTCCATGTTGATTCATCACTCGTGACCGAGATTAACATCAGGAGAGCAGGACTGGGTCACATGACAGGGCCACACACACACACACACAGAGACACACACACACATACGCCCACATACACACACACACTGACAAAGACGCACAGACACAAATATACACACACACACACACACACACACACACACACATACCCATAAAACACATAAACATACCCATGTAAACACACACACACACACACACACACACACACACACACACTCTCTCTCTCTTGCCTGCGGCTGCCTCTGCTGTAAACAGTTATAATGACACTCAGACCCTGCCGTGGAGTCCCTTTGCCACAGCGTCTCCGTTGGATTATTGACCATAATGACAGAATAAATCTCTAAATCTCTCAGGCAGAGAGAGAGAGAGACAGAAAGAGAGACAGATAGAGAGACAGAGCGAGATAGATAGAGAGAGAGAGATGGGGAGACAGATAGATTGAGAGAGAAAGAGAGAGAAAATGTGTGCGTGTGTGTTTACAGAGTTCTGCAAGAACTGTATTTTTCCAAAACAACTGCAACTCTCCTGTTGTTTTCTGTTGTAAAAAAAAAAGTTAAATCCTTATTTATGTTGCACTACATGACTACAGGAACAAATAATAAAGAATAATTGTGTTCAGATGTGGAGGCAGCTGAACAGTCCTTTTCCGTGCTGGCACGGTCATCAGTAACCTCAACCTTCTGTTGATTCTGCCTGCTGGTATCAGTTAAATTCTGTCTTTTGAAACCAACGTTTTTTTTTGTCCCTTTTAAAATAGCTAAGGGACAAGCAAAAGAGGAGAAAGGAGGTGCTGTCAGTTCTTCCTTCTCTCGCCTATCTGTAGCTTTTCTTCCTGTCTGCTGCGTTCCCGCTGTCGTTAAACTGATTTCGGAGCTTTGCGTCTGTGATTTTGCGGTAATTTTTGACAACACAGTCTGGATTTCGACCTGCGTGCTAATCGCTTTTGAAAAAAGACGCGGAATCGGTGTCTGGCGCACATGCGAAAAGAAAGCTCAAATGAGGGTAATTCCCTCCTTCAGTTTGTCTGTAGTTTGCCTCGCAGCGTGCGATTCGCTTCCACGTCGTTGCCGTCGGAAACCCAACTGTGAGAGATGCGCACAGGTGTGTGCAGCATACAGGTGACAGTGACTCAGATCGAAAGGAAGTGTAATCAGTAGCAACGCTCCAGTGTTGCAGAGGAAGAGCCAGCAGTTCTCTCAAACTCTCACACACACACACACACACACATGCAACATATGCATTTGCATAAATATACACCCACAAACACACACACACAAACACACCTATATGCACACACACACATACACACACACAGACACACATGCAACATATGCATTCACATAAATATATACACACGAACACACACACACACACACACACACACACACACAAACACACACGCACGCACACACACACACACACAGAAAAGCAGATTTAGCTGTACTTACAGTCCCCTCAGTCTCAGCCAGATCTTCTCAATCTGCTCGGGCTGGAGATACTTCAGAGAGCTGCTCTCGAAATCCTCGATTTCCTTGGTCGGAGATTCCATGGCTTTCCCAGCAGTGGTACGATTATGAATGAATAATAATAATAATAATAGTAATAATAATAATAATAATAGATAGATTGATAGATAGATAGAAACAGCTGAAGGTGGCACACTGTCAGTTTTTAGATCTTTGTTTGTTGCTTTGGGGAGACCCCCCCCCCTCCGTTTCCTGTTCAAGCCGTGATGCTGGTGGCGGGACGGAGCCCGTGTACTCTGCCTCTCTCCCTCTCTATCTTTCCCACTCTGTCCCCTCTCGTTCTCTCTCCCTCCCCTCATTCTCTCTCCTCTCCCCCTCTCTCTCTCTCTCTCTTTCTCTCCCCCTCGTGCCCTCTCTCTCTCTGTCCCTTGTGCTCTCTCTCCCCTCTCCCCCTCATGCTCTCTCTTTCTCTGCTCTCTCTCTCTCTCAATTCCTGTCCCCTCTCTGTCCTTCGACTCTCTCTCTTTCTCTCTCTCTCTCCCCCTCTCATTCCCTCCCTCTTCCAATCTCTCTCTCCCCTGCTCTTTCTCTCTTCATTTATCTCGCTCTTTCTCACTCCCATGCTCTTGCTCTCTCTCTCTCTTTCTCTCTCTCTCATGCACCCCCCCCCCCATCGCTGGCCTGTAGCAGTGGGTGAGTGGGCCCCTTAGCTGTGGGGTGGGTATGGGGGGGGGGTTTCAGGTGGGCAGAGTGTGTCGGGAAGGGGATGTGTGGTCGGGGGAGGTGGGTGTCGGGGGGGGGGGGATTAACAGAACAGTACTGCTGCTGATCTGAGCCTCTGACATGCATATCTGTGATAAAGCAAGAGCAGCAACGCAATCAATAACACCCAGGGGAGAGAGAGAGAGAGAGAGAGAGAGTGACAGAGAGAGAGATGACAGGGGACAGGCAATTGAGCAGAAAGCTTTGCCATGTGATAGTGAATAGAAGGGGCTTTTTCTATCTCTCTCTCACACACACACACACACACACACACACATATATATATATATATATAGTGTGCCTGAAAATGTAATGTTTAAAAAAAAAAAAAATTTCAGTTATAAAATATTTGATGGACAAGGAAATACAATCCGTAAACATTACAAAAGCACAGACATTTGTGATGGAACTTAACACTAAAATAATAAGCATGTTGGCTAGGATGTGAATCGGCAGACAGAAAGAAAAAAATGGCAGCGACAACACATATATTACAAAAGCTTGTCCTCATGCTATAAGTATTTTTTGTGCTACTGAGAGGGGGGAAAAAAAGATAAATGAAAACAGTGAAAAATGTAATGTAAATCTGAAAAAGGAAATAATTAAGAAGCCAAAAAAAAAAAAAAAAAAAGTTATTGCTCCAGGATGTGGGTTGATATGGAAGAAAGGCTGGACTGGAACGTCATTAGCTCCACCCTACGGGGGGGGGGGGGGTGAGCTGGGCTAATGCTAGCCAGCCCCTTCTTTTCTCACGCTGTCAGAAATATAAGGACGTTTTTTTTCTGCCCACACACTTGTAAATCGCCAATATAATTTATGTTATTTAGACAGACTGTATAGAGGAAAATATTTTAAAATATTATTTACGAAAGTATTTTAATATTATTTATGACAGCATCCACACCCACCATGTATTTATGCGCAATCAGGAAATCCCAGCCACGCCGTTGGCCAATCACATCAGAGGAGAGCCGCAGTTATGGGGCATGACTATTTCACATTCTACAAGCCACGCGCACGACCACAGGAGAGCCAGTGAATTCTCTGCCACAGAGCCGAATTTATGGCAGGTTCAACATTGCCAAGTCGTCCAGGTCCTGAGGCAGCAAAGCATCCCCACGCCATCACACTACCACCACTATGTCTGACTAGAGGGTATGATGTTCACAGCAGACATACAGGAACCTGTGTGTTCCAGTTTTGACAAATCTGTCCGTAGAACATTCTCCCAAAAGGCTTGGGGAATCATCCAGGTGCCTTTTTTTGCATATGTGAGATGGGCACTGATGCTTATCTTGGTTAGCAGCAGTTTCTGCCTCACTGCTCTCCAATGAATCATTTTTTCCCCTGACTCTTTCTTTTTGTGAAGTCATGAACGCTCATCTTAGCTGAGGCTAGAGGCCTGCAGCTCTTTGAATGTTCTTCTGGGACATTTTGTGACTTCATGGATGAGTTGTCGCTGCACCATTGGATAAGTTTTTGTAGGCCGACCCCTCCTGGGAAGATTCACCACTGTTCTGTGGTTTGCTGGAGTCACAATGGCTTTGTAACCCTTTCCAGAATGATATTTCTTCAACTTTTTTCTCATCTCTTCTGGAATTTCCCTCTGGATCATGGCATAGTGTGCTTGTAGAGATTTTGTGGTGAATTCTGCACGCTGATGGTAAGGTTCAATATTAGTGAGGTTTAGATTCAACAGGGCTGGCTACAGTCAAGCCTGGCTGTGTTCAATCAGCTGAATCTAATTATCAATAAAATTTGATAAATCGGTTTATTTACCAAATACTTTTTTACACAGTGATATGGGTGTTGGATAACTTTTTTCTTTAAATAAATGAAATAATTTTTAAATGTGCTTACTCAGTTTCCCTATGTCGAATATTGCGTTTTGTCTAAAGGTCTGAAACCATTCAGTGTGACAAACGTGCGATAACAGAGGAAATCATGAAGGGGGCAAATGCTTTTTACACGGCACTGCACATGTTTAGCCACACACGCGTGGTAAAAGCTTTGTCCTTACATGACATTAGGAATTCAAACACAAGCCGGGAGAAAAAAAGGACCGACAGTTTCATTGAGAGGCAGACCGCTTCACACAAATCTTGTCGCCGTAAAGCACAAGGCATTACTCCATTCACGCGAGACTGTGTAATTCTCTCTGTTCCCTGAGCCAACAGACAGCTGACAAGGAGAGCAATAGCGCATGAGCTACGCTGAGGGGCGGGCAGTGTAGTGTAATGGGTAAGGAGCTAGTCTTGTAACCTAAAGGTCACCGGTTCGAATCCCAGGTAGGACACTGCCGTAGGACACTTGAGCAAGGCACTTGCATTGCTTCGGTATATATCCAGCTGTATAAATGGATGCAATGTTAATGCTATGTAAAAAGTTGTGTAAGTCGCTCTGGATAAGAGCGTCTACTAAATGCCTGTAATATAATGTCGTAAACAGACAGAGGAAAACACAACAAAGGCTATGCGTTCAGCGCAGCCCCAGATAAAGTACACAGGCTCAATACAAAGTTTTATTAGATCTTATGAATAAAATGACCGGGAACAAACTTTGCAATGAATTGAAGCTGCACATGAAATGTGCAGTCAACTAATCCACTGATCAACACGAAGTGTTCAAAAACAAAGTACACACATACACACACACGCACGCACGCGCGTTCGCACACACGCGTTCGCACACAGGTTCCCCCTTCCAAATAAACAACATATGTCCAGGCTTACGTTCCCAATATGGCATGTTGGTTCACAGATTTCTGTAAACACTGGAAGGGTGGAAATGTAAACTGTCCCTGGGTCATGCATTCTTTTCCTGTTACTGTATGTTATTTATTGTTTTCTAGAGCAGTTCCATTAATAACAATCCTCTGTGGGTGTTGGGGTAACATCAGGTAAAAGAGAGTGCTGGCCATATAGAGTACTTTAGGGTGCTGATCATTAGGGTACTTCAGGGTCCTGAACATAAAGAGTCCTTCATGTCATACAAATGTCGTGACATTTTATAGTCATACAAATTTCTACTGGCACCTACAGCTCAGGGTACAGACACTCAAACTGATGTTCCAGAACTTTGAGTGGAGTGGAAAGGAAAAAAAAACACATTTTGGAAGACAATCGCGATCAAACAACTTTTATAATACCCACCTATTGCTGTTCAATCACAAGGCAGAGTTCCATAACAAAAGGAGAGAGATGACAGATTTTTACCCTCCTGAATGGAATTATGTAATCCATTCTGGAAAATGTGACAATGAACGCAGAGAAAAGCCTTTTATAATCGCATCAGATATTGACAGCAAAATTGGGGAAAAAAATAACAACAGCAGCAAACAAAAAAAAAACAAAAAAAAACGCCATTGGTGTCAGACACTTCCTGATCTGGCTCAGAATGATTTTTATTCGTTCCCCTGCCCGAGATCAGCAGAATGCAAAAAATATCCTCTATGTTGTTTTCCGACCGTGCTGTGGAAGTGTTGTTAGACGCTCCACCTTTGCGGCCATGCCCACGTGTTGCTGTTGTTGTTGAAGGAAAACGTCAGCGAAGTTGCGCCTTGTTTTTACAGAAAAGCTGTGCCTAATATTTATGGGAGCAAAATGGTTGTTTACTTCCTGACAAGTATGCGCCAGAATGAACTCAACGAAATGCTGGAAATAAGCATATCGTCCTGCGACTTTAAGTACACTACATTTAGAGAAAATTTCACCTACTAAACAACTTTCTCATCCGGTGCATTCAACAACCATACTCAATAGTAGGCAAGTGCACTGAATCAGACATGGCTGTCTCACAGTTTTGTGTGCTGGTTTACCTATATACATTTGTACAGGTGTACCCATGTTACAGCTATGTGTACAGGTGTAACTATGTACATTTGTACAGGGGTACCCTTGTTACAGTGATGGGTACAGGTTTACCTATGTACATTTGTACAGGTGTACCCATGTTACAGTTATGTGTACAGGTGTAACTATGTACATTTGTACAGGGGTACCCATGTTACAGTGATGGGTACAGGTTTACCTATGTACATTTGTACAGGGGTACCCTTGTTACAGTGATGGGTACAGGTTTACCTATGTACATTTGTACAGGGGTACCCATGTTACAGTGATGGGTACAGGTTTACCTATGTACATTTGTACAGATGTACCCATGTTACAGTATGTTTACAGTTGTAACTGTGTACATTTGTACATTAAGTGTACTTAAGTCTGTACTCTCAGTGTAAGGAATAGAGCTGGCCATTTGCTGTTGTCTAAGGAATCCGTGGCCGCGCTTTGCCTTATCACGCTAGTGGACAGTGACAGAAGTTCACAGAAATGCAATAGCGCAGCTGGAGATTTCGCTGAAGCAATTTAGCATCTCATCCAAGCGTACAATGAGTGGCAGAGCCCTGCCTTGGGAATCAAACCCGCAGCCTCCGATTACAAGCCGGGCTCCCAAGCCATTATGCTACGCTGCGATCGCTGTTGAAAACCTCTCTTGGGTTCATTACGGACCGTTTTTATGGTCTGCTGAGTGTCCCTTGATGTGAGGGGAAGACAGGGGAATAAATCCCAAAGAGGTAAAGAGAGGAAAGAATGAGAGAAGAAGAAAAACAAACCTCTTATGTGGTCAGGATGAACTGTGACTTCAGTGGAAACAAGGGATAAAAGAAAATCATGAAAACAGCCAGTCAGAAAATGTGTGTGTGTGTGTGTGTGTGTGTGAGTGTACGTGCCTGTGCGCGTCTGTGTGTGTGTGTGTAGCCCAATTGGCCGTTCTGCATCCATGTGCACTTCAAGTTCACTTCTGATTGGTAGATCACTAATCACTGATTCGTTAAAATGTTCCAAAATCAACCCGCAGCTGACAGTTTAAGAACTTTTAGAATAAGAAAAAGACTCGCTGAAAATAAATAAAATAATAATAATAAATAATAATACTTGTTCTCTGCTGTTCTTTATGTATAACTATTAGAAAAATATGATTTTGATTCTGCACACCATTTACAACATCCCCCCTCCCAATCCAACCAGCACTGCCTCCAGTGTGTCCCCCCGAAGAACGCCACCCTCTCAATCACCAGCTGGTCTCTGTGGCTCGACCAGACGGCCCAATCATACAACTGCTTTGATCACAAGGGAAAGGGACCGGTCCGTGACCCCGGTGCAAAAGGTCATCGCCCTGGCAACTCTTCCGCACCCCTGAGTCTGCCTCCCCTGAGGTTTTTTTTTATTTTCCCCCAGAATCCAACATATAAACAATGGTCGGGACAGTGCCGAGGAACATGTCCATTTTGAATAAACTAATTCAAATCTATGGGGGGGGGGGGGGCAGGAAGCAACACGATTGACCTCCTGAAAATTCTGACCAGACGAGAACCAGCCGGACGCATCACTAAAGGAGGGGGAAGTGGGCGTCTCAATGAGGACCCTGTCACTGTTGACCTGTCACTGGGCGCCTGGCCAATCACGTGCCGTCCACAAAAACCAGCCCCGTAAAAAAGTTACAGAGTGTTACCGCCAGCAGTGGTGCTCACAACAAACTTTTATTTGTTTTGTTCATTCTGTTTTGAATCATGAAGTGGCATTTCATTGTTCTGAACGCACCAAATACAGGATGGATATTCCATTACTTCCCTATGTTAGATTACTGATTTACATTGTGCTTTATTCTATTTACCCAGTGCGCTACTGTGATTTATATAGGGTCTGTTGTTACACATTTTGCTTTAGCTCTATTACCTAGAGTCAGCTGGCATAAGAATGATAAGGTTTAGTACTGAATATCTTGTATCAATCTATGCCCTTGCATGCCTGCTCGGCACAATATTCTTCCCCAGCAGAGTACGTCACCAGGAAAAAACTTGGCTCAGAAATGTTTGTTTATTATTCATTGTACTTTTAACATAGCTCGCCCTTTACAGTTTCAGACCGACTACCATCACTGCTGCAGAATGCAATCTGCATATCCACCTCAACTGCGAGACTCGAGCCGAACAGGCTGTCGAACGGATGAAGGATTGAATGAAATAATTGGCAGAATGATTGATTTCTCTAGTTCCAATGACAGCACACGTTGGAGTTCAGCCCCCCTGTCCACTGGTGATTGATGAATAAGTGAAGAATTCATGAATTCATTAAGGACTGATGAATAAGTGAAGAATTCATGAATTCGTTAAGGAATCGATGGATTTGGATGAATGAACCATTCCTCTTGTGCTGGAGAGGCCATACAGCAGAGCTCCCCGTTCTCCCCGGCTGGTGAATGAATGAACAAATGAACGAATAGCGGGACAGGATGAATAATAATCCTCCCATCGGATCAGCGCCCCTCTCAGGGGGCTGAATTCTCATCACTGCTTTCGGACCTTCACATATTACGCCCCAGACCTCCGTAATTCCATCGTTTGTTTCCGGAGCACAGTGCCTGACCCCTCCCCCGAACATAAAAGACCAGGAGCCAAAATCAGTACAATTATCTGACTGAAAGGACAGCTTTCAACGCAGGCCAGGTGCTTTCCTCTAATTATTTTTTTAACTTGTTAAAACCTTAATAGACCAACGCAGTCCCGAAGAGGACATAAAAAACTCAATACCGGGTCCATTTAGCCAAATTTAGCTCAGTCCAGATTTTAGCACCTTTATGGGAGGATCGCACCTGCCCTCCGTGTTTCTGTGCACCACCAACACAGCCATGGACAGAATACATGATCTCTACATTTAAATGAGCCCACAAATGTATTTTTCTGATGTATTTTTCCTTTAGAATAGACACATTGGGCCTCGTTTATATCAAATTATATCTTAAATAGTGGCTTAAGCAGAAAACCACAAATAAGTAGTTATTTATGAAATGTCACTTTGATGTGGTCATGATCATACTTCTATGCGAAGCTTGCACTATATTTACTCAATGTCCTGCTGGATTTCTGTGAACATGCTGCATGTCTGAGGGCTGTGCTTGAATCCTGGAAGTCAGCTCTGTTCGCACATTGAGAATGGCATTTAATTGATGATCAATTTTTGGTATGAAGAGTGTAAGAAAATATGGAAGTGCAGCCTTATTTAGAGGGAAATGGTAGCTATTAGCCACAGTCACATGACGGTGTCACTGTAAAGCATGTTCAAACTGAAGTCCATTTGAGATGATCTAATCTAAACTATTTTGGAGTCAGATAATCGAGGTAACATTAAATTAATCCCATTCCAGTATCACCGGGTAAGACTACATACGTTCCTTCACCTCTCAGATACTTTCACTGTTTGGTATATCAGAATGGGTTTCTTACTGAAATTCAATTCTAGACAATTTGCTTATTTGTTATCAGTTGTTTTGCAGGAACATTTAAATGTTCCTTTGTAAACCCATTGCATTCACATCACAAACAGAGGCTTTTAAAAGAGCCAGAACCAGCAGATGTGCTCCTTCCAAATGCGTCCTCCGTGCCTGTGTGATAATGGTTCCTATGAGAAGGGACAGTGGGAATGACTGCCAAGGTGCGCATGATAATGCCAGAAAACCAGACCATAATTAAGACCAGACGTAGAGAAAAAAAAAACATGCAAACCAGTAAAAAAAAATTAAAAATTAAACCGCTTATGATAAAGAGGAACAAACTGGCCCCTACAGCCAGGACAGTTAAACACAAAAAGAATCATTACCTGCATAGATAACATAAAAAACTACAACTCTAAAGACTGATGACACACCATAGGGTGTCCAAAAATGGGCGGAACAGAAGGAAGGTATTTTAAGCTCAGTCAATCATTGAGGAGAGACAGGCATTTTGATTTGTTAGGACAAGTGACTGACAGCTCGTTATAGCCCTGCCTCATTCGACGGAATTCATGAAACCTCACTCTCTCGTGGCTGCTGCTTAGCGCATTTAATGACCAGGGCAGGACAGGAGAGGGGAGGGGAGACGTTTCAACATCTGCGACCTCCTCCCCAGTCAATAACTACCGGAGATGTGGATGGAGAGAAGGGAAACCTGTCTACCCCCGCCCCAGGAGAAAGGGAGGTGGTAAGGGTATAGCCACTGATGTGACCCTCCCAACCCCACCCCCGACACACACACACTCCCAGCTCTCAGTCCCACGTTCCATTTCTGCCACCTCTGCAGCCGAAGGCGGTGTTCCTGTGAAATGGATGGGTGCCTGGAGGCCGTGGCTGGGGCAGGGCGTGAGCGAGCGGCGAGCGCATTAGCAGCTGAAGACTGAAGGGGAGAACGCTTCGTTTCCAGCGGGAACGCAATAAGCGGGTTTAACTGATGAGCAGACGGGCCCGTGCAGCCCTGCTAACATCTCTCTCTCTCTCTCTCTCTCTCTCTCTCTCCCTCATCTCTCTTTCCCTCATTCTCTCTCTCTCTCCTCATCTCTCTTTCCCTCTCTCTCTCTCTCTCTCTCTCCTCTCCCTCATCTTCTCTTCCTCATCTCTCTCTCTCTCTCTCCTCCCTCTCTCTCTTTCCTCACTCTCTCTCTCTCTCTCTCCCTCTCTCTCTTCCCTCACTCTCTCCTCTCTCCTCATCTCTTCTCTCATCTCTCTTCTCTCCCTCATCTCTCTTTCCCTCATCTCTCTCTCTCCCTCTCTTCCCCATCTCTTCTCCCCTCTCTCCTTTCCCTCCTTCTCTTCCTCCCTCTGTCTCCCCCTCTTCTCCCTCTCTCTTCTCTTCTCTCCGTCTGTCCCCCCTCTCTCCTTCCATCCCCCTCTCTCTTTCTCTCTCACTTGGTCCCCCCTCATTCTCTCTCTCTCTCTCTCTCTCTTTTATTTTCAGTCTCTTTGTGCTCATCATTTTCCAAAAGTCTTGTGAAAAAATATCCCTGTTTTTAGGGCTTGTTTTAAAAAAAGTGGTTGTTTGTCAGGGGTAATGTTCGTCACATCGTAAGACTTACCGACATCAACTTGCACAGCTTTTCTTTCTTTATGTATGATCCAGTTTTTACAGCAAGATATTTACTGAAGCAATTCAGGGGAAGTTTCTCACTCAAGGGTGTAATAGCAGTGCTACACCTGGCTCACAGATCTGCTGTGTGTGTGCATCAGAAGCCCAGTTCTATAACAGCTACACTATACTGCTGGGTTTTTTTTTTTGTTTTTTTGTTTTGGTGAATGATAAATGGACTGCATTTATATAGCGCTTTTATCCAAAGTGCTTTGCTATTGATGCCTCTCATTCACCCATTCACACACACACTCACACACCAACGGTGAAAGGCTGCCATGCAAGGTACCAATCAGCTTGTTGGGAGCAATTAAGGGTTAGGTGTCTTTCTCACTTCGACACGCCCAGGGCGGGGGATCGAACCGGCAACCCTCCGACTGCCAGACAACCGCTCTTACCTCCTGAGCTTTGTCGCCCATAGCAGAATATGATGCATTATTGTGCTGGGTGAGTATCATAATCAATGTAATAAATATGTGTGCTCATCAATGGCAGGTGCTATTGCATAAGGCTATGGGGAGTAGCATTAAAGCTATAAGCAGAACAGTAATAATGGCAGGATGATAATTGCCGTGCGCAGTATAACCAGTGCACCGTCGAGATCCGGAGAGGAAAATATCTCTGGGGTTCCTGCTGTTGTCAGAATGAACCCCATTAGTGCCCATAATAGTTATTACCATGAGAAGCCTGTGGAGGGAGAAAAGTATGAGGCTATCAGCTCTGATGGATTTTTCTAATTGAGGAGCTGATACTGATGCTACCAGCATCCTGACACAGGCTTATGCCTGGGCGTACCTGTGCTAACTCCTAAATTGTGCTAACACATACACTATGCTAATGCCCGAACTGTGCTAACTCCTACACTGTGCTAATGCCAGAACTGTGCTAGCTTGCACAGTGCTAAGTTTCTAAGGACACATACCACTATGCTAATGTGACCCAAACTAATGGCTAACCCTTGCTACACATCTATGCTATCCCACTTGTTTAACACACACTATGCTAATGCCCAAACTGTGCTAACACATACACAATGCTAATGCCCAAACTGTGCTAACACATACACAATGCTAATGCCCAAACTGTGCTAACTCCTAAATTGGGCTAGCCACTTCACTGTGCTACTCTGCACTGTGCAAACTCCTATCGTTGTACTAACCCCTAAACTGTGCTAACTTCTAAACTGGGCTAAACAGCTGATAATTTGATGTTTTCTTTAA